>NC_046365.1:39973600-40273600 GCF_011125445.2 Fundulus heteroclitus | reverse complement strand
TCCTCAAACTAAAGCCTGGTGGGTCAGACAGGATGTACGGCAGACGGCTCTTTGTTTTATGGCCAAGTTCAGTTCCTGAAACAGAACTCTGACTTGTTCTTGTCCCAGAATCTTTAATTTGCCCAACGCACAACACGTGTTGTGTACTTGTGCAGAAAATCTCCAGGTGTGCAGAAAATCTCCAGGTGTGCAGAAAATGTGAATGTGTGTCAAGGAGCTGCGTAGATATCTTTACATCCTGTTATGAGCCGTTCAGTTTTCTTTGTTCTCTATTACATTTTTTTTTAAACTACTACCTCACAGTATTTGCTGTGGAGCTGCTAAACAAGCTCATGTACTTCCGGCTTATCAATTTTGTGAATCAATTTTTTTCTGCTGCAATTTTTTTAGTCCAAGCAGAAGGATGCTGAAGCTACAAGTGGATAAGTCAAAAATATTCAGTTGTTAGACGTATTAACCCACAGATTTCATCACACCGTCCCCCGGCAGACTACAAAAATGGCCGACCGGGGTGGAGCAAAATGGTCTGCGACCTGGAGGGGTGGAGGAGTGGAATGATGCTAAGTGCCTCCTTTAGATTTAAAGAGACAGCACCAAAACGAGTTGCTCTCAGATGCACCTCAGAACAGGGCCAAAACGGGGGAACATACGGGACAAATTAATGAGGAGTTCAGACCAAAGCGTTGCAGTTCCACTTTATACAAACCACAAACGAATGATTCCAATGTGAAAAGGAAGAACAGCAAAGCAGGACATGTTCCCTTTAAAACCACAGCTAATTAAAGCAAAAAAATTACGACATGACGGATTTAATGACTCAAACGTTTCCAACTAAAGCAGATAAATTCCTGTCGTCTTAAAAAAACCTGAATAAACAACTTTTGTACCTGGATGACTGAGAATCTTCACCAACATAGAACAGCTATTGTAGAGTTAATCATTTGCAGAAACATAGGCAGGGTTTATGATAAAAAGGCAGACTTATTAGGGTAAAGATAAAAACTATTATTTCTGGGCGTGTGACTGAACTTCCTGTGTGTTTTTATCCATAGAATCGACGTATGGGGGCGAGATGGCCGCTTGCATTTCCTCCACCTTTCATCTCGGAGCATAGGGGTACAGTGGAGGTGGATTGATTAGAGGTTTTGATGCATTGTTTGATGACGGGCTGCTGAAAGTGTGCGACGCCTCTGTGATGTCTCTCCACCGGAGGACATGAAAAGCATCACCTGGCCTCCGAGCCGAGGGTCACGGCTGATGGTGGATTTAAGGGGCTCCCGCTGGGCTCGGCGGTGGCTCCATTCAGGCCACATAATCCATTCAGCGTGACCTTTATATTTTCAGAGCCAGCTCCACTTCCACTCTCAGCCCGTTTTCGTTGAAGCCACCGCAGACACGGAGATCCGGGATACGTCTAATTTATTTAACACGTCCGTCCCGTGAGGAGGAAACCGAGCTCTCCATCAACAACTTCTCTGTCCGACGATCAAAAAGGAGCGCGGAGTACGAGGCGAGCTCATCACATAAACAAAAAAAATAAATATCTTGCTGGGTTTCTTTGTGGGTTTCATCATCCTGCATCAAGTGACTGCGAGGGGGAAGAAAACAAAGCCTTGTTTTCATCCCTGTGGCATCAGCGTGTGCAGACGGAGTGCAAGAGAAGAATCAGAGTTTGGAAAACTGTCTCTCAATTTGCTGCTTGAAAAATGGGTGGGGGGGCGGGGGGGGGCTTGTGTTTTCCAGCTGCCTTCCAGACAGACCTCGGATGGATTGTTGTTAAAACACCAGAAAACACGAGAATAAAAAAACCCAAATCTCCAGGCAGGATTAGTCAAACTCCTACCATGTTCTAGATTTGTCTAAACTTGGAGCGGATATAATTGGTGCGAATCTCCTCGGCAGACGTATTGGAAACCGGAGCTGCTGAAAGAGTTGCGGGGACAGAACAGAGAAAAAGGGAGCAGCAGCATTCAGCGCCGCCGTTCCTCCTCTGTGACTCGGGGGCCGCTGAGTTTTTCGCCAGCCGTAGTAAATTGGGCGCCTGGGGCGGGAGCCTCAACCGAGCTCGCATTTCAGAGCCGGGCCCGGGAGGGCGTGAGGGACAGAGATATGGCACTGGAGAGGGTGCTGTTGGGAAGGGGGGGTGGGGTGGGGGGGCACTGCGGAGGTGACATTACGCACATGCTCCAGCACAAAGGCGACCTGGCTCGTTAGCGCCCTAACCAGCAAGCTCCATGGCAATCAGCGCTCTCCAGTCTCGTCACAAACACGGCTACATCTGCAAGTGTAATCGCTCCGTTGTGCTCAGATTTTCTGCTCTGCTGGGCAGCGGCATGGCGGCCCGCTTTTCACCACCTTTCCTCCCCCTTCGGCGCCCCCACCTCCCGTCCCCCCGGCCGGCCAGCGCCTCTGCTGCTGCTGCTGCTGCTGGTCAGGCCGGTGCGGCTCACAGATTACACAGCCCCGGTCGCTCAGGTAACAAGAGTCACTAATCTGGCCGGGGTTGAATTACACATAATTGCCTCGGCACTGTGATTGATTTCAGCCCTGGAAAGAAGACGACGGTGCCCCCCCCTCCCCTCCCTCTCCCTCTCCCCACAGCCTCCCTTCCCTGCCTCTCTCCAGCGCTCACGAGCGGCAGCCAAGACTCTCCATCTAGTAGGAGGCAGGAGGCTTTGAAGAGATCAAAGCCAAGGCCGGGAGCAGTTGCGCGCCCAGGGAATACGGGAGAGAGGCTTTCTGCTCCTCAGCCTTATTTTCTAGCGTCATGTTGGATTGCAGCTGTATTGCATTTCGCCAGTTTTCTTAATGCTCTCGGTTTTGACTTTGACATCAGTGATCCCCCTCGGTTTCTTCAAAAACAAGAAGGGAGGAGTTTTTTAAAAAAAAAAAAAAAAGAAAGAAAGAAAGTGGGGGAAAGCAAGGAGAAGGAGGTAAATGGATCCAAAAAGAGATTTCTACTTTTTTTTTTATTTTCACAACTCCGTAATTGGACAGTTCAAAGGAGAGGAGGAGAAAATGTAGCATTTGTTTTCAATTCCACCACCGATATGAAAGGAGCGACAAACTTTTATGGCCTTCCCAAAAATTAAAGACAGGCCCCCCCCCCCCCCCCCTCCACAGTCAAAGAACGGCGTGTTTTTTATGGCTGAGACCACACAAAACGAAGTGATAGCTAAAGCCTCTCCCCTTTGTCCTCCGCGGTGGAGGGAACCTCACACACACATGCGGGTGTGTTTGCCGACAGAAAGAAAAAGGGTTTGATGTTCGGCACAAGAACACAGAAGGAGGCATGGAGAAAAGGACGCGAGCCGCATCCATGTATTCATTTAATGGCCCTGCTAATAAAGCCTGGTGGCAAGAAGGCACCCTTTGTACTGTAACTATGCAGGCCCTATACCCACCTCCCACACTGGGGACCATTAATATTTCAGGCCGTCAGAAACGCGTTGCATGTGAGCGTCTTTAGCGCTCACACCCACAGCGGAGAGAAATAATGAGCTTCTGAAAAAATATGAAACAGCAAAAAGAAAGGAAGGCCGGAGCGAGAGCCCGCCCGCCCGCCCGGCCGGCCAGAGACGATGCGGCTTCATCCAACAGAGCGGCTATTGATCAGCGCTCCGTCTCTGAGCGGGACAAAGTGAGGGCTGTTTGAGCTCCTCTGAAGTCTGGACACAGCTGGCAGCGTTTGTGGCCATGTTTTTTACCCCTGTGCGCCCATTGTTCCCCTCGGTTGCAGCTCACTACTTGGAACTGCCGCTCGTCTCTTTATAGACCCACGAGCTGTCGGGATGAAGTCAAAAACTGCTTTTCATGATTTTCCTCGTTTTGCAGCTGCAGCAGAGAGCAGGGAGCCTCCAAGGGACAAGCTTCAGTCTCTACTTAGGCACTAAACCTTTGACATAAGGTTGCGCAACTTTATTACCAGATGAAAAACAACTATAAAAAAAACAATTACAGTTGATCTGTTTTTCAATAACGTATATTTTGAGCTATTAATTTTTTTTACAGCATGCTGGAGACAGCGGAGCAGTTTCTCAGGTCGTATGTGGCCTACAGTGACTTCCCTTTGCCTAAATGGTGATTGCAAGCTGTCAGTCAGCTGTATACTGAGGGCAGCAGAGGAAAAACCCTCAAAACCTTTGTCACAAATAAGAAATTGGCTAATTGGAAATTCCTGTTGTAATTCTGATGTTGAATTCTAAGCTTGAGCCCATATTAAATGTAGTCTCTGTGTGACCCCTGACCCATTAACCATTTAAGCCCAGAGGGTTTTATAGGGCAATTTCCAGGTGAAATTACATATCTGATATAAATCAAGTACAGAACAAAAGTTATAAAGTGCACATGTAAATTTTAATATTTGTGTGACACTAATGTGAAGGCATTAACGAATATTTTTCAAATGGAACCACTATTACAAATGTCACTCTGTCTGATTTATAGGTAATTAAACATAGAATGAAATAAAAATATCTGAGCCTCGTCTAAATATTTTATTTAAAATAAACACTGCTAAAGTATATGAAAACCCTTTTGAAAATATCTTGACGATAACAGCAGCAAATTTGGATGGAATCAGCTGAAGTATATTTGTTTCACACAGGTGTTAGTAAGCAGTGTGACAGGTACCTCTGATTTTGGTACAGTTTATCCTAACAGGCCAAAACTGTGCCAAATGTATTTTTCACCTTATAAAAAGGGCATCAGGTCAAATAAAAGTGCTGATTTCCATCATAGGACTCCTTCTGCACATGCCAAAGCCTTTGGTAATAAGATTTACCCTGTGTTGTATCAACATGTACCATTGTGCACAGCAACAATCAAAATGAAGAGAGAATCCATTGATCATGACTCATAAAAAAACAGCACTGCAGAAAGTTACATTGTTAATTGGTCACAGCTGCAGCACGTGAGAAAGTGCTGCACATCACTGTACGCACAGCAGCAGGGACTGAGAGTTTTGTAAGCTCCGTTACGCAGTGAGATTATTTAACCACCACATGTGTGACAGAGAGGTGCTATATCTCTAGTTTTTAATAATACCAACCCTGGGCGGGGGTGTGGAGTTAAGCATGTCTGCACACCAAAAAAAAAAACTCAGAATTTTTTTTTTTTTAAATCATCCCGATAACTCATTTATAATTTAATTTTTTGGGGCCCCTGTCTTTTAGGGGCCCTTGGAGTTGTCCAAACTCCCCCCGCACCCCCTCTACGGTGCCCCTGCAGGTTCCATTGGTAAAGGAAGCCACAGAAAAGGAAAGAAATGCACAGCGGTCAGCTGATATTGCTCATGACAGCAGAACAACTTGCAGATCCAAGCAGATTTCCTTATGGTCTTCACTCGGGTCTGACATTATTCTCTGATCCAAACTTTGACTTCTGAGACAAATCAAATGCCGCATTTTTTTTTTTTTTAAAAGAGCCTGATGGTTTACCTGATGGTCAGCTGACTACAGGACTGAAGGTGAAAACGCAGAGAATGCTGTTAACATACATAAACTCAGAACTGAACTTTAATTTATTCAGTAGCTATGACGTTTCAAAATAAAAACCATACAAATGTAAATGAGAAGTGGGTTGTTTTTTGAAAATAGAGCTTTTGATCGATATTATACCTCTGATATATGCGACCTCTTACAATGAGACTTTTGCGACACATTTTTACGTGTGACGCTCCATTTCTACTTTGTGGGTTCAACTCTACACCTCCTGCGCTTCTGCAACGCCGACTTCAGTCGGGAAAACCAAAGTCTGATTGCTACGAGGGCGGTTTGACTGCCAGTAAAGACGGCAGGCTTACAGACGTTGACGTTGGACAGAAATGTTTTGTGAAGGGAAAGTTGTGGCCCAGGGTGGTGCAGAAGTTAGAAACTATGCCATACAACTAAAATACTACAGGTCCAAAAGCTAAAACAGGGACAAATAGTCAATTAACTTAACAGATAAATGGACTTCCAAAGCAGCCAATGGAATGAAATATAAGACTCCATGTTGGCGGACAGATGTTAGGCATTGCTATAATTGAGTATATAGAGCCTATATGCTAATATGCTTTACTTATGTTTTAGCATATTTTAGCATATTTTAAAGATTTTAATGAAAAAATTGACTGAAATGTTTTTAAACTCTGTTCCAGTTCTTAATTAAAAGAAATGCGAGCGTATCCTACAATCCCATACATACGTAGTAATAACATTACAACAGCTACAAGAGCAGAATGAAAACAACAACAACCATGCAAACGCAGCCTTCCAGTCTCCACTTCTTAGCCTCCTTTACAGGAAGTCCCCACCCCCTCTAATCAACCAGAACTAGGAATCGGGGACAACCTTGGCGAGGCCCTCCACTGACCCCCGGAGATCAGCAGCAGGCTGCTGGTGAGGAGTGAAGCCCTGTGAGCAGCTGCCTGGGCCTCCAACCAGCCGCCTGTCCGCTCCACCAGAATCCCGGCTGGCTGGCTCCAGGCGGCGCGCCGTCCAGTTCTGAAGGCCTTCCGGAGACGAAGGAAGCGCCTTCGTCAACGAGCCGCCTGCTTTCTCAGAACCAGCACGGGTCCAGAGTAAACATCACTGAGGGGGTGTTACATGCGAGCCTGCATGCGACGCTCACGGGCTACTGCCTTTCTCAAACACGTAGAAACTCACAGTTTCATGACCCTCAGCACTGGAGCTCCATTATTGTTAACAGATGTCTTTCTTCTGTCTCTGTAGCGTTTAATAGCAAATCGCAACAGAAAGGTGATGAGTTCAACTGTTTAGATTACAGGTTTTAAGCGATAAGAACAGAAATAATGACAAGAAATATGTGGGGCACAAAAAAACACGCATGAAGAAAACATTCGGTCGTCGTCTCCTGCTGCAGCACACAACGGCTCTGCTGAGCTGCGTTAACAGGATGAAAACACAGGCGAGGCGATTACAACCACATGGTGCCGTTTGCACCGTGCATACGGAGCAAACGTGTCGGCCAGCATCACCAGACGTCGCAGGAAACGTCGCCGTTAATGGGGCTGTTTATAAAACTCAACACAGCAGCGCTACAGAGAGCATGGCGGTGTTTTTTCCCCCACCCTGTGTCGGGTCATCACTGCGCAAACACGCATAATTCACCGGAGAGATCTGCACCACAGATGACACCGATGTCACTCTGCAGATTTGTTTCATATAAAAAGAAACTAAGCAATGCAGCTTTTGTAATTTTTTTTGCTTTAACTGAGCTCACAGAATAAGTTGAGCTAAGGATGAGATGCTTACAGGAATTGCAGCCGCCTGCGTAAAGGCAAGCCCAGCCCTTAAAACGCAGCAAACGGTGTCAGAGGTGCCATCGAGAAGGTGATGCGCAGACATGGAAGGCTGCTGGGAGATGCAATGTTCTCTCTAACAGGGATCTTCCATGGTAGCACTAAGGGCATGAGCTCAGGACACACATGCCACTAAGGGACACCGGAGCGGTCCGACCAAATCCCGTTAGGTAAGCCCGGGTTAGCGATTCCACGCTGCGAGACACTGGCTGGCAGATCCGTCACGTTCCCACTACATCAAAGGAAGCCCAGCGCTGCAGCCCCTTCACTCCCTCCTCCTCATCCTCGCCATGAGGATCCGCAACCAAGGATCCAAAGGGGATCAAAAAAAAAAAAAAAGGACTGCAATGGAGACATAGCTCTGAATCCTTACCATCAGTAAAAAAAAACATCAGTAATTCAGTCTTCAAGCTGTTTTTCCAAGACTCTCCAGACTGTTCTTCCACAGCAGGAGGTCACAAACATCCTCACGGTCAGGTGGAAACCCTTGTGCCTCTTCTCTACGCCAACATTTCAAACCAGGCAGTTGCTGGACTGTTTCTAAGTTTGAGGAATACAGCGGTGTCACAAAGAAAAGCTTAACCAAATCAGCATCAGATTTTAGCAACAATCGAACGATGAGGATTAGACTTTCACATAGTAAGCTTGCACCTTTAAATATTAAATTCAAATACTATAAAGCCAATACTCCTTTAAGTTATCACTACTAAACAAATCATTTAAATTTAGACTTATTCTCATTCTCAATAAAAACAAATTCAACTTTCAGAACTATGATAAGAGTTCTGCGCTGGTTTTGGGGCCCTAAGCAGTGGCTTAGCTCGCTTATACCTTGGGCCGACTCTGAGGCTTAATGTCATGATCTCGGGTCTTTGGGGAATATATTCAAACTTTCACTGGAGTTCAAAGAGTCTGAGGTTTTTGTTCTAGTTTTAGATAAAAGTGAGATGCTTATTTGACATCATCTGTGTCCTCCAAACAGATAAGTTTATCAAAAAATAAAGAAATAAAAAAGGAGAACAGTGTCATTTCTGAGTCCAACCCTACTGTTTGGGCATTGAGTTTAATGTGATTACAACAAAAACAACAACTCCTTAAAGCAGTAAACTCCTCCACAGTGAGGAAAGATGATGCGTTTCAGATCCCAGCTCTCCAAACATGACATCTAAAAAGGTCAGCAGAACACAAAAGGTTTGAACATTACCTAAAGATACGTTTATACTCGCCACCTTGGACAGGGCATGACCCCCAAAAGTGACGCAATCACTCCGTCCACGAGCGAGCCCCGATCTGCCGCGCCACGAGGTCATGCACCTCACAATTTTTGTAACTTGGCACAGCCGCGCGTTCAAGCCTTATTCAAAGTGGCCCGTTTCAAAGGAGCGCTCGCCGAACAAGTTCGCCTGTACTGACATCAAATGGCCCAGAGGTGTCAAGCGGTACAATTTCGTTAAATGCTATTTACTGTTACTGTTTATTGTGTTACTTAAAACAGCAAAGTACTGGCATACTTTAAGGGGTGAGTTTATTGGCCATATTTATGGCTACAAACAAGGATTTTGATTTCTGATTCCATCACCTGCAGCGTTCATAAAGTCTAAAACAGCCCATAGTATGTAAAGCAAAGAACTTTTATTCAGTAGAGTTTCTTTCTATAGTCACATCTCTCTATATGCAACGGGTGAGCATCTTTTTTTTCATCCCTAGCCCTCCGTTTATTTCTGTTTAGCTGTCGTAAACACACCAACTATTCTTCATGATCGTTTATGCACGCGGAAGTGTGACGTCGACTGTTTCTTCCCTTCTTACTGCATTTCCACTGGTTATGTTGAGTACTGCCTCCTTGTGTTTTGGGTGAATACTGCAACTACGTCTGTGTCGAGTATAAATGTCTACAGCGCTGCTATGGGCTCACGCCCAGTCAGCACAGACCGGCGCAACAACCCAACGCACGAGTATACCTCACTCTTAAAACCACTGAGCAAAAAAAAAAAACAATGTTGCTATACATCACATAAGAATATTAAAGTGCTTCTACTTAGTTAAGAAAATATATTTCAATTTTTGTGTTAAAATATCAAAACAAGCAAATTTGTTCTTTGAATCGCAATATTCAAATTTAACCCATCTAAATAATTTTGTTACATCCAGCTAGGTAGGAGTGTAAGGATTCATATATTCAGCTCACAATACATAATTCACTAAATAGAGGACATTACAACGCTATATGAAAATAGTGCCCTGGGATTGCCCAACTATGCAATTAACACTGAAGCAAACATAATTTAATCCTCGCTGATTTAGGTTGAAAAGTTTCACATCATTAGCGCCCTGGCTCTCATGTTAGCACCACATATTTACCAGTGCTACAGCATTTACACCACAGCTACACAAAAATAATAAATAAATAAATAAATTGCCGGAATCGATCCCATTGCAAACATTACTTAATCTCATGCAACACTATGCAGTCACTCTGTCTACACTGATGAAGATTGTGTAATTTTTTCTACCACGCCACAAATTGGTTGCATGTTCTTTGAAACACACCCTCCCTTCTTAAAAAAAAAAAAAAAGCTGTCGCTACTAAGTCATACTCTGCTCATGCCAGGGTTCCCCTATGCAGGGAGATTTTGTTTTTCATGTTAACACGACAATGAATCATGGGATGCTTTCAAAACGTTAACACGCTGGAACCCGTTTTCAGAGAAAATGCATGCTGAACAGTAGAAATACAACATCAAAACGGTTCATTTGTGGTTCGTTTTCACCAAAACGGATTGCCGTGAAAAGGGGGCATTAGCCAATTAAAAATCATGCTAATTAAGGCTGGATAGCTGCGTTGAGACATAGATTTAGTTCAGATGAGAAACTTTGAAAACTCAATATCGTGAGACCTTATTACGTCCCTCCATCAGTGGCGTAATGTTGTCTTGCTTCATTGGCAAGAGTCACAGCACACATATCGCAGCCCTGTTCATTTAATTACACAAAAAATATGTGATACAGTGGATCCTCACTCCCACTCAGCAGAAGGACAAATAAATACCCAGTATAAAGCAGTCCACACCAAGGCAATGCAGCAATGGCTGGTAATGACGCAGAAGCGGTAAGCTAGTTTTAAATTAGTTTGAAACCGTTTCTACATTCTGGCAATTCAGCGGTGAGTTTGTGGTGAAAGCACAACTGTGTTTCCTTGTGTTTAATACGTGCTGCTAAATAAACCACAAGTTCTTAACAAGCAACCCCGTGTGTTCAACCAGTGCCACTGTAAGTGAATCTGTTGGAACACCAATATTTAAAGTAACATTTTTCCTCGCAGGATTGACTCCTGGTCTTCATTTAAAAAAGTGACTGTCCTTATAAAACAGTCGATATGTTTTGGCATAAAGCAAAACTTTATAACCAAAATCTGAGCTTCTGTGGCCGAATCAGCTCATCGAGTTGGGAGTCCCCAAAATCTGCTGACAATCAGCAAATACTAACATCTCCATCGAGAGTGGACTCCGGCATGTGCAGGAATGTCATGGTCAATGGAAATCAATCTAAACTGCTGGGATGGAGGGGGCGGGGGGGGGGGGGGGGGGGGGGGCTGAGGATGGAAGAGAATGAAAGAGAGAATGTGGCTTTGATCTCTGTGAAAACTGATCCCAGGCCTGCAGATACTGAGGCTGCGGCGGCCGGCAGTAGCAGAGGGGGTGAGCTGACATCAGTGAGAAAGCCAGGATTCTTCCACCGAGCCTGGACTCAACTTGTTATTGGATAAGCAAGAGAAATGCTTATAAAATGACGAGTGTTTTATTGGAGACAGGGTGTGGGGGTGGGGAGGGGGGCTACCCACAGTAAAAGAAAAGCTTTTAGAAGTTTGGGCAGAAAGTTTGCCTCCTAACTGTCTGGTTTTACACATCTGCAGTGAGGGGGTGATTTCCTCTAACACTCTCAGCTGGTCTCCATACAGAGGTTTATGAGGTTTTTTTCGGTGCCATGGACTAACCCAGACCAGAGAACGAGCCACCCGAGCAGCAATCTGAGTATCAGAACCAAATTTCCAGAAGTGTTTTACTTGTACACTGAGCAGAAAAGCATTTGAATTAATCCCATTTTCTCCACACCGTCATACTTTTTCACTTCTGCAACTATTTCAAAGGCGAAACGACGCAATTTTAACATCATCCCATGATAGAGTTGCGTGTGAAAGAAGATCCTTTACACTCAGCATGGGGCCTCTACCCCCGACAATCACATCTGCTTCCCAAAAACAGACTCTCACAACAACACGGAGCCCACACTTCACAACTTTCCGCCGCTCCAAACCAACTCCCAGGATGTGCAAAATTCACAACAAGACGGGGCCCTTTTGTTCTTCCCGACCAGGTGGGAGCACTTCCTGCGTCGGGCAGCCAGCTACAGACAGCACGTCTGCCCAAGACCGATACAGAGACCAAAAATGGATTAGGGTGGACAGCTGCTGCTCACTTCTGCATGTCGTGGAGGAGAAATTAGCAAAAGGGACAGCGGCCATCAGGGGAACAGCAGCTGGCCTGAAACTGATACCGCAGGCGGCGATTTCTGAACCAAACGGCACTTATGGACAGAACCAAAAACCTCGGAGATGTAACTTTGGGCCTCTTCGGTCATGCTAAGCTAATTAGTTTGGTTAACTTGGGTCATGCAGACATTCGGTTCCTAAAAGTGAAGAACGGAACTTGAAGATAAGGGATCTGGAAACGCTCCTGGTTCCTTAGATCAATCTTGATGCTCTTAAGCATCAGGTACACCGGCCTCCTGTAGATATGAATCACGCTTCTTACTTTGCGTGGGTAGAACTGAGAACTAGACAGAGAGGGGGGGAGAAAAATCAAAGGCACTTTGCCGACTTTGTAGATAAAAAAAAAAAAAAAGATTTACATGTGGTTCATCTAGCAGGTTGCAACCAAGCTTGGTCTTCATGAGGGTCGCTGTCTGTTGTCTGCTGCAGCTCGCAGACCTGCTGTGTGTCTCTGTCCTGCAGTTCAACCACAGCAGAGCTAACTGGTCCTCAAAAGAGGACACGGCAGTGTCACACTGCAGTGGACACAAACAAGGGGGCAAAGAAACATGGAAAAGGGGAGAACAAGCTATGGTAAATCAATCCAAATCAAAATAAAATATAGTTCAGATAAACATTAAACATGTCGTTTTTTTATTTCTACAAGAGTTTTTTCTTATTATTAACGTCAGGATATCTTTGTTGATTTTAGTTGAACAGTCCAAAAGGTTGTTTTAAACAGTCACCACCCTCCCGTCTTTTTTTTTTCTCCCAGAACTTTCTGCAAAAAGACAAACCTGAAGGTTTGTAAGGAGGACGCATGTCAACAGGAGCAAAACTGGGAACAACAGCGACGCAAAGGCTTAAAAGTAAAGCAGCATGGTGGCAAAGATTCACGCAATCTAATTAGGTTTCAGTGGAATTGTTGTGCCGGGTTCCTGTTTTACTGATCCACATAAAGTTGTTAACGTCATTTCTGACATTTTTTAATGAAGATTTTGAACACGTCAAGTGTGACTTTACAACAGACCTTCTGTTTTCCTTCAGTTTAGCTCGATCCTGATGGAATAACTGCTGATGAAAAATGTCTAATCTGAGGAGCTCTATAAATAAACCTTTTACTTTAACTTAAAGCAAGAAGAGGGGTCAGTTTGATCGGTTTCTCAGCAAGTCTCTTTAACAGAAACTGGAGAGGAGCAAGATGCTTTTCTTCTTTGAATTTTAAAAATGTTTGATGCACAAATGTATGAGCTGCTAAATTGTGACAAAATCTAAAATATCAGCCGAGATCAGCGGCAGAATTAAATCGCATTCTATTGGTCCTTTTGACTTCCATGTGTCTTTATGCGTAGATCTACAGTCATGGATTAGAAACCAAAAGGCTGACAGGAAGTTGTGTTAAGCATAGTTTTAATACTTTTAGATGGATAAATGAAGCTTTTTTTCAATATTTAAACAAAAACAGAACCGTTTTGTCTGCAAAGAGGCCGCCGCTTGGAATCAGGAACCTTCTGTTTCTTCTGACTCCAGGTTTGGTTTAATCTGGGTTTTCTTTTTCCCCATTCTACACTTTCAGGTTCGAGTTCGTCGTTATTCCAGAAGCAGAAGCGAGCTGGTACTCACCGTTCTGGCCATGGGCGGCGACAGGGAGCCGTTGTTCATGTAGGAGTCGTTGTTCATGTTGCCCATCATGATGTAGCCCGGATAGGCCGGGTACGGGTGGCCTTTACTGTACATGTCCGGGTGCTTTCCTGCCAAAAACACAGCAGAACCGGAGTAAGTCTGGGCATCTCTGGCTGGAGAACACAGCATCTGTGAAGCACCAGGACGGACACCGAGCGGTCCTGAGTGGATTTCACTGAACAAAGCTGCTCTGAAGTTCACCTGGTCTGAGACGCGGCAATGATATCGCTGTCTGTGGCTTTAACCCCTCGCCCCGCTCCGCCTCGGCCTTTTGTTCGCCTCCTTTCTTCCCGTCAAAGAGAGGAGGGCAGCATTATGCCGGGGAACAATGGAGCCCCTCTGTGCCAATTAGCACCAATTAGAAGAACATACAGGCTGTGTCAAAACAGGAGACGCCCCAACTGTTCCTCTGCGCCTTTGACCTGAGAGGGAGCGCTCCATTCAAGAGGCCTCAATGCCGCAGCACTCAGCTGCAGCAGCGTGTAATAAGGCCGGGGGAGGCGGGAGGGAGGGAGGGAGGGGTCCTGGTATACAGGCCGATGGCAACATGGATACTGTTGTGGAGAAGTCCAGTGTTTGGTTTTGAAGGGGGGGGGGGGCTCATTCAGGGAGTGAAAGGGGAACAAAGAGGAGGCACGCTCCTCCTGAAGGGCCCCGTCAATGACCTGCAGGCGCAGGGTCAGAGTACAATGAGCAGGGAGCAACGAGTCCCGCGGGGCGCAGCAACACGTTGCCTGTGACACCGCAGCCACTGCAGCTGATGGAGGGTCAGGTTGTCAGAAAAATGCCCCGGATTCACATTTTCAGGACGTCGAGAATTTATGCAAAAATAGAAAAAAATAAACGCCGATATAGTCGACCTCCTTTCTTGTTTTTTATTTTTTTCACGTTTCTGCAGGCGCCCTGATCTCTGACGGAGGTAACAGGTAGCCGTGTTTATGGAGGCGCAGCATGTCCGGGCTAGACTTGGAGCAGCAGCATCAAAATAGGACGGGGGGGGGGGGGGGGGGGGGAAATCACATCTGCTGGAGTCGCCTTTACCTTCACTACAACTAGAGCCACAAACGTGGCGCTTTACAGGTGAAAAGAGCACCGACTGAAGAAGCTGCAGCTCCAGGCCGGGTCACTTACCATCATCAGGACGATCTCTGTGTTTTTCATGGTAGGAATCTGCCACTATTTGGGACTGTCTACCTGCCTGGAAGACAAAACCACAAAGCAAGCAGTCAGGAAGGTCTTAATCCACACTTACACGCTCTGAGACGTGCACACACACTCACACACACACACACACACACACACACACACACATACAATGCACGGACCGCAGAGGGGAGATGGAGCAGCCTTCATCAAAGCTTCAGAGGAACCACTTAATTAAGCTTCATGTCCTTAAGGAGCGGCTTACAAATTAACTTATTTTCAGTACCACTGGTCCACTCTCATCTTCATCTCAGAGTTCAAGCCTCCTTCCAGATTAACGCAAATCGAGAAAATGTTGATGGATGATTTTTTTTTTTTTTTTTATCTCTACACAGATGATGCTCTTGGAAAACAATCGTCTGCAGGCGGTGCTTCGTTTTACATCGTCTTTTCGAATCCCAAGTAAAAAATTTATTATTCTAATTATTCCTATTTTGGGGGGACTTCAGGTCCCCTCAGGAAGACTTCAGAGTGAGTCAGGTAACCTCATTAACATGCAGCCTCCGTCCCACGTTTCTCCAGGACATCTAGTGACGAGCCTGAGCTGTTTTGTGTAGGTGGTAGCCCAAAAAAAAAAAAAATAAACTTTATCTGCAAAAAGAGAGTCTGACACACTGCAGGGACAGAATACACAATATAAAAAGTGACATTTCCAAACATAAAAAAATTAACCCTTGATCATGCAATATAACAGACACTTTAAATGCATTTAGAATCAATTTCACAAATGTATACGTTCAAACATTTATTCTCCCGATCCCACAGCATTCATTTTAACCAAATCAGGTTACAAAAGTGTTTTAAAGGATTTAAATCCTGCAGCCACCAAACGAGGCTTTATTTAAAAGGGTGAAAATAAGGTGTTATTGGAATTAGCTGGAACGCGATGAGCTCATTTCCAGGCGCCGTTATTAGGATGAATTGGTGGTTTTTAAGTCGATTTGTGTGCATCATTCCGATCAGCTTATCACCGGCTGCTCACAAGGCCTCACATCTCCCACCTCCATCAAGTGTGTTGGAGATTTTCTCTCATGCAGGCTTTAAGATGCATTTGTATTCAGATTTCCCTGCTAAAGAATGTCGGTTTGGGTGAATTTAATAAATGGGAGCGTCGTTACTCACTTGCAGGCTTCCTGCTACAAGTAAGTGTGAATAGTTTTTTAGTCTTGTGCCGAGGATGCATAACTAAAAACAGGCAGCTAAAAAGGCCTCAATCCTTGGATCTCAAATGCGATTAAAATTTTCTTTAATGCATTCTCTTTTTTAAATGCTGATTTATTTATTTTTAAGATTTTCCTGCTAAAGAATGAAATTCTTTAGCAGGAAGATCTTTAGCACATTCCTGTAGTTGTCACATAGGAGCATCTTTAAGGTTCCTGCAGGTAAACTTTAAAATGTCCATGTTGTCAATTAGGAGATAATTGGTTTTAAATGGGCCTGGCTCAGCTGATAAGACAGAGGCTAAGTAGAGGAAACAGTTTGAGGCCTTTCAGGATTTTTCGGTTTTAATTCAGCTAAAAAGCGCATTTGCAGCTCTGACCGGAGGACTGAGTTTAAAAGCAGCAGCCGCGCTGCGCACCGGCCCCCATCAGGACTCACGTCGTGGTTGTTGCTGTTGGGGCTGATCTCCGACTCGTTGACCAGGGAGGACTTGATGTCCGCCAGGTCCCCCTCCTCCTCCGAGTGGCTGAGCTCGGCGAAGATCTGCTCCTTCTGCGGGTCCCCCTCGTCCTTGAACGGGATCATCTCGTCCGTGGCGCAGAGCTCCGGGTCTCCGCCGCCGCCGCCCGACAGCTGAGGCATGGTTCGCGGTTTCCGGCTCGCACGGTGCGCTCCGAGGCTGCGGGAAGGTCAACTCCCACCGAGAACCGGGCAGAACCGAGCGGCGTGGAGAGGCGACGCAGCCGGTGAGTTGTTCCCGCTGAAGCAACAGGAGCGAAGCCGCTTTTTGCGCGTTTTTTTTTTTTTTGGTCTCCAAACTATTAAAAAAGCTTAAATATCTGAGCCAGATTGGAGAGATCAGAATCCGGAGCACTGATTAAAGTCATGAGGAAATAATAATAAAAAAAACAACAAGTTCAAATCTCAGTTTTAGTTTAAATTCATCTGCCGTCCGAGTCAATGGATTTTTTTAAAAAGTGCATTTATTTATAAAAGTAAAAAAAATATGTCCTCGTTGATCCAAGTGAAGATGGAGCTGCGGCGTTAGAAGTGGGGGAATCAGGTGAAAAGGTGAGTGGATGCGTAACCGCAGGAAAAACGCGCTTCAGACCAGCAGCTGCCTACAAATCCATCCTCCGCGCTGCTGGCATCAGGACGGATGAAAGCAACGAAAAAAGTCCCGAAACAATCAGAAACGGAGCCGAAAGACGGAGAGGAAGAGCCGCCGTGGACCGACTTGCCACCGCTCCCGCAGAGCTTCCAGAGTCTAATGATAGCAGTGTGTGTGTTGATAATGTAGCTGCTCTCCTCTCCTCTCCTCTCCCTCCTCCTCCTCCTGCTTTTCTTCCCCCCTCCAGTCACTGGGAGGAAGGAGAGATGAAAGGGAAGCCGGGGCTCTGATTGACACTCCTCCTGAGAGAGAGATTTAGCTCCCAACAAATGGGGAGACAGGAGGAGAAGCAGGAGCAGCAACACACGCTGCCTGCCAGCAATCCCCCTAAAAAAAAAAAAAAACAATTAGGAAAAGTTCACATCACACATTACCAAAAGAGAATATTCTAAGATGGCTTGTTGGTAGCAAAAGAAATGGAATGGAAAGTAATTATGTATTCAAATTATTTTTAGACCCCCCCAATAAAGTATTTAGTTTTGCTATTTGGGGCAAAAACAAGTGCAATTCAAACGCAAAAAATGGCTGCAGTTGTATTTTAAAAGAATGTCTACGTAAAAAAATAAATAAGCAAATGAAAATAAATGCTTACGTAATAAAAATAAATAGGATTAAATAGAACCCAATGTGGCCAAAAATGATCTTTTTGTGTGTTTGATAATTATCTAGCTTTGTTTTCCGCCTGTTTGTCCAGAGATTTCTGTAGTGATGAGGTCCAGCAGCACTGCCTTTTGGAACAGACGATAAATTATATTAATATTAAGACAGGGGCCTGATCAAAACAGAAAACAGGTCGCTAAAATACCGAGATCATATGAAATATTTGGGATTTGGGATCAAAATAAATAAACAAGTGCAATGAACGACTGCCTATAAAAAGAAATTATTTTTGGCTCTTATTTGCTTATTTAATCTTTTTATTTTATTTTGGCAAGCAATCGTTTTAGATCTTAGCCTTGAATGTTGATGTTTAAATATTACCAATAAACAAACAAAGACCTGTGGAAACGCGTAGGCCTATATATGATAAAACATTTAAAATAATATTTTTTTTTGCTCCGTTTTAGAAACGCTTTGTATATCACAACAAGCAGTAAAGCCCATTAAAAGCGCAGGACGGGTTGGCTCAGCGTTACAGCTGAATGTGTTCATTTAAAAATGCAGCAAAGAGAAATAAAAAGCGGTGGAGGGAAAAAAAAGGAGGGGGGCTTGTTTTGTGCCTGAACGCTGAGAGATTGCGTGAGAATCCGAGTTGGGATGTGGAGGCAGATCTTTATAAAGCGCGGGGGCGGGGTTAGCGGGGCGGAGCCGCGGCTGCCTTTGATCTGGCGGCGGCTGGCTCTTTCATCCCCAACCCCCCCCCTTCCTCCCCCTTCTCTCTCTCTCTTCTCCCCCCTTTTCCCTTTGTATGACTAAATTTGGGCCGAGTGTGGACCCGAGCCAACGTTTCCACGTGTGCGTTCATCCCAGCTGAGAGAGAGAGAGAAAGAGAGAGAGAGAGAGAGAGAGAGAGAAAGAGAGAGAGAGAGAGAGAGAGAGAGAGGGGGTTCTCTTCCGGGTAAGGAGACGGCGAGGAAAAAAAAGGAAAAAAAAAAAAGATCAAAGACTTTTGGGTTTTGGATTCAAAGCGCGAGACTGGCTGCATTCCAGAGTATAGCGGAAAGCGCGTGCTCCTCCACGCGCGTACAGCTCGCGCTCTGAAAAAAGAGAAAGAGAGAGAGAGAGAGGGGAGGGAGGGGAAGGGGGGCTAATTAGACGGATTTCACACAGGCAGATAGAACAACCGAACCTTTCATTTAAAAAGACCCCCTCAACATTATACAGTTCTTGTTTCCAGCCAAAAAAAAAAAAAAAAAAAAAACTGCAATGAAAAGGTTATGGGGGAAAAACCCACTCTGGCTGTTTTCCTTCCCACCCTGTAGAAAAAAAGCAACAACAACTTGGTTCTACCTCATTACACTATTTAATTTAATTATCCGGCACTATTTTTTTCTTCTTGCTGGCACAGTTTACCTACATTCACCTAACAGGAGCCACCTCCTTTTCTTTCAGCTACCTTTTGATATGGTTCAAATCATGACGCTGGGAGGAAATAACAGGGAAGAGATTTTTAGGTCGCATTAAGGCCTGCCAGGATGGAGGAGCTGGGCCTGCTGGGCCCGAGGA
The DNA here is from genome assembly GCF_011125445.2 of Fundulus heteroclitus. Lineage (NCBI taxonomy): Eukaryota > Metazoa > Chordata > Actinopteri > Cyprinodontiformes > Fundulidae > Fundulus > Fundulus heteroclitus. The sequence goes on along the minus strand of NC_046365.1, from coordinate 40,254,385 downwards.
GAGAGCTGTGATCCAAAACAAGCAGATTATATAAATCACAAGCTTAAATTATTCACCTTTATTCATTCTTTCTTTCACTGAGGATCAAAGACACTCACAGTTTATCAATACGAAATAAACCTCTGTAATTTCAGTTTTTATTTGCGTTTTTATGTTTTTGGCAGATTATCAGATTAAATTATTGAATTTAATCAGAAAAATAGAATAGTCAGCCCAAGGCGGGTTGGATACTCGCAAATTTAATTTTGCCGGTTCCACCTTGAATTCATACATTTTAACTCCCATTATATAAATTGATTACACGCAAAGTAATATCATCCAGGTGTTTGTTTCTATTGCTTCTGATAATTACAGTTTGCAGCTAGCAAAAATCCTGAATGTAATTTCTCAGACAGTTAGAATAAATGTTAAGTGTTAACAAGTGCTGAAGAGACCAAAGTGAATATTGCATAATACCAACAGGAAATTGATTTTATATGTCCTGCATGATCAAGAGAAACACTGATGACTTAACAGATATTGACACCTTCGATAAGTCATAAAAGTCACAAAAGTTAATTCCTAAAGAATTGAATATTCAGTCGTGTATTCAAACATACAAATGGAAAGTTGAGTGGAAGGAAAAAGTGCCGTAGAAAAAGGTACACAAGTAATAGGTGCCTTTTCTTATTAATCTTTTGTGATACAGAATTTTCAGAGAAGCTGAATTTTAGGATATTATAAGCTGTAAGCTATACTTATCAAAGTGAACATATATATATATATATATATATATATATATATATATATATATATATATATATATATATATATATATATATATATATATATATATATATATATATATATATATATATATATATTATTTGTATTTATTTTTACCTCTTTTGGGTGCACAACTCTGTGTGTCATAAATCTAGTATTGTAAAATGAATGTTTTCTGATTGAATTATTGAAATGAATAAACTTTTCGTTCATATTATAATGTATTGAGATGCACTCTGACCTGCAGAGGACGCTAAGCAGTCTCTTGGTTCGGTTCTTTCTCAGACCGACTCTGAAAAAAACAGATAAAAACATACGTACAATTTAAATACACACAGGTTTCACCCTCATTTTAATTCAGTTCAGTTCTTAATGTGGACCAAACGTTTTAACAAATATCCTACTGATCAATCTCTTTCAGTTTTAAAGGCTCAAAATTCAAGTCAAATTATCCATCATATAATCAATTCAGTCCAACTTAGCTTACAACACAAGGTCAGGTGATGATACGTTTTCCAACCAGGTTGGTTTTGGTTGCTCTGCTTCCCTTAAATAAACAAAAACAACATCTGAAAACCAAGGTTGGTATTTACTCAGGTTATCCTGGTCTGATCTGAAACATTTAAGGGATTGAATACTTTTCCAGAGCTCTCTACAGCATCAGAACAGGCGGTCGCTGTCCAAGCTGGTGAGGCTGTTCAACATGACTCCTCTGTCCTCTAAAACCGCTGAGGTTGCTGTAAGAATGACCTACGGAAGACTGAACAGGTTCAACGGATGCAGAGGTGTTGTTCTTAGCGCTGTAGTGAGTTTAACATGTCTGTCAGCCATAGGCTGTCCTGTATCAGTTATATCTGAGATGATTGTGGGTGAGTACAGGCAGCCGAAGGGGCTGGACCTGGTTTAAATGTGCTCCGGGGTACCTGCACTGGACTAAAAAAGCAGTTAGAAGCAGCCGCAGTCCAAAGAAAGACTCTCAAAGAGTTTCAGAAGGCCTGAAGAACTGTTTATCAAGAGCAATTTTAAAAAAAGCAGACGTCTGAATGCTGGGAAACATGATGTGAAGAAGTTAGAGGTTGTTTAGCAAAGCGCCGTACTGTACCAGCCGCAGCAGAAACTGTGGTGGCCGCTTGTCAATAGGGGGCGCTAGAGCACCGCCCCCATCAAAATTGCAGGAAAAATTAAATTCCGAAATAAAAAGTAATTATCATGCCGATTCTCTTAGAAAATGCGCCTGAATTTAGATCTTTCAGCATTTCCATTCCACTTTGCCTTTGTTTCAGTCTAAATTCAGTTTTTTTTTTATGAGAGACGCCCACCAGATGAGTGCGCATGTCTGTTCTTACACTTTTGGTTTCCATGTGACTTCACGCTGGCCTCTGATTGGTTACTTAAAGATTTTCCCGGGGTGCAGCTCTTTCTGCCCCTGGCCAATCAGCTCTTTTTGTCCCACTCTTTATCCAGTATGATTAACTGTCACAACCCTGGCAGCGAAGAGACAAGGGTTTGAATGTCACTCAAACATGGATGCAAACAAAACGGTCAATAAAGGAACTTAGACCGAGCCGAGCAGACCTCAGACCAGCCGCCACTGCTGAGGTCAGAAGAAAAGAGATCATCCATCCTGCAGGATACTCCACCGACGTGCAACTTCTTACCATTTGTTAAGTGAATCTGCAGCAATCGTCAATAAATCTTCACGATAAAGACAAGGTCTTGCGCAATAACTGTGGTTCAGAGACATGATGACAAGGCTGCAAATGACAAACTCTCTTCTGAAGCGGTGCCAGGACCGCCTGAGACACTTTCACTCAAGATCAAAGATTCCTGAGCGAGTCTTCGTGCATCACAGCTCCGGTTGTTAAACTCACCAGGAAAGAAGTTGCAGAAAGGAGAGTGAACGGATAAAAAAAAAAAGCCACATTTGCATTTTTTTTTTCTCCTAATGAGTTCATAAGAGTGACCCCTCTGGATCTCACACGGAAAGCAAGACGTCCTGCTGTGCTGTGACCTGGATTCAGTTGTCTCTCACTTCAGATTTTCCATTTTGCATGTTGTATAAAGGGAGAGATGTATCTACACACAGAGCATAATTTATCACCAGCACATCCAGAAGCTTTATCTCCCCGCTTTAAGACCGCCGGTCCATCTAAAGGATGAAATAAATATATAATCAGCCAGAACCCGTGTTGATGAACATTATAATGCATATTTTGTTTCCTGGTGTCTTCCCTCCTCTCGTAACTTTGGAATAGAAACTCAGTTTATCCCACCAAATGAACTGTGTCAAACAAAATGGTCTTTGTTAAACAATGCTCAGTCAAGGTCCTCCTTAGATCTATTATTGTCTCATCTTTTATCTGTTCTATTTTAATTGCAATGTACTATACTTCAAAGAGATATCACCCTAATTATCTCCTGTTTGCTCACTGCGCTGCAAATCTTTCCGAATGTTTGCTTGTGGGATAGGAGCCCGTTTAGTGGGTTGGTTTATCAATACCCGTCAATAAAACCGCCTTCCAGATGATCTCACTGTTAAAATGGGTTCTTCACCGTCAGCTCCACCTGCTACTCATTCATAAAAATAAAAAAATAAAAAAAAACACCCTTGATGTTGAAATTACAGCCTTTTGCGCTCTCAGCCACGCTCGGGTAAAACGACAGGAAGCAAACATTAAATTATGATGAAAAGATGGCAATTAAACGCAGCGGTAGACACGTTTATCACAGGTGCAGATCTGAACTTGGGGAGGTCCAAGGTGAGTGATTATGGGTGCCGCTCTTTGATTGGTGCAAGATGAGTCACGTTCCTGAAGGGGAGGAAAAAAAAAAAAATGTCTCCCCACCACGACGGCGGAGGGGGATGGAGGCAGACCTGTGATCTGTTGATTTATGACCCCAAACTCTGTCTCAGACTGACTGTCATTAAAAAGAAATTATCTCCTGAGTGGAAAGAAAAAAGTTTGTCCACTCTAGTGCGTGTTTGCGCCGACTGCATCCGGATTTTAAAGCAGAATGATTTATAGCTGACTAATGACATCCCAAAACTCTAGTTTGTTTGGCTGCTAAGTACCGTGGCGTCTACACGGTAGTTGTTGTGAATTGGTGGTTAATAAATGAATGTAGAAGAAGTTAATATTGAGACAAAGATCCAGCGTCTGTGTTTTAAAACTGTGATGCTGTTCAGGTTAAATAACCAGCTTGGTCTCACTTATTGGCCCACAGATCTGCTCTGATGGGGCCTTAAGCAGAACTTTATTTTATTTATTTATTTTGGGGGGTGGGTCATTTGACTGGCTGATCTTAAAAACAATCAGATGTGAGGTTAATATTATTTTATGAGAAATATTTGAGAAGAAAACTCTGATTACTTTAAATCTTAAATCAGAATTGTTAACAGTTTAAAATCTTGTAATTTATCTATTCTGAACCCATCAGATTAAATTTAGGAGCATTTTCATTGTCTACAAACAAACATAAAAATATTAGAGCTATGATCTTTGTTAAAATTCAAGCATTTATGAGAGGCCCCCGAGGATTTTGGGGCCCTAAGCAGCGGCTTGGTCTGAATGTGCCTCTGTTGGCACCCATGATTAAGATTAGTTAAAATCCTTAAAGTAACTTTTAATTGCAGTGGTTTTATCTCACATTAAAAATCATCTTTTCCTTGACTCTGAATTCATATTTTCCATCAGTTGGGTTGATCATGGTACACCTTTCTGATTCTATTGTTACTGAACATTACTTAGATAATTGTTTTAAATCTGATGTTGCACATAGAGCACGGTAATTTTTCTGCTATTCCTTAAAGTTATGAGACATAACAGAGCAGGTAAACGTCTGCTTACAGCTCGCTCTGATTTTAATAAAAATCTAAATAACTGCAGGTGGTCCATCCTCTATGTTCAGATGACGGGTTGATCAGAGCTCTGGGAATGTCTGAGGCGTTCAGAGAACAGCTGGATTCCTGCGGAGAAAATAAAACACACACCTGGGCACAGTTTTACTGATAAAGTTAAAAATGAAAGCAGCTTTTTACAATGGAAAATGAAAGCTGAATCAGGAAGCATGACACGCCTTATATTTTACTAATTTTACTTCATTTTATTTCACCTTTTTATCTCTACTGCCTTTTAACCTCATGAAACACATAAATGAAAAATCAAACTGACTTTTACAGATTTATGTTTGCAAACTTTTCTTTTGACTTCACATTTATGCTATAAATTAACAATACATTACGTAGAGGTTTGTAGTTTAGATGTAATCAAATGTAAAAGTGTTAATTGGGTATGAATGACATTTTAAGGCACACTTTCCTCTGGGAAAATAATATAATTGTTTAATAAAACAGCTGTTGAATCAGAGTTGTTCCCTGACAGTGAAATATATTTATACAGTAAATAAAATGTTTATTTGGAAGATGGACTGCTTTTTATGGCATATTGAAAAATGTTGTCTATCACATTGTTCAACCCTTAGGGATAAAAAAAAGTGATTTAATTGACTCCTAACTTAAACTTTCTCATCTTCACACATTTTTCATTGTGTTGCTGATGGAAAAGACACCAGAGCAGAGTTAGAGATGACTTCTCCCTTCACAAGAGAAAAGCTTGAAAACAAAAAGTTTACACGCTTCCCTCCCTGACAACGTGCAGAGGCGAAATCTTTTCCTCTCCGGCTCTCGGCACAAAGATATTCATGCAACCCAGGGACGTACAGCCAGAATAAAAGTACTTCAGGGCTTTTGATATGAAAACAGGAGGCTTGTTTCTGCGTTGCGTGAACCTGCAACACCGTCCCGCATCAATCCAACGGACTAATGAGCAGATTAACACTTGGCTGACCCAAAAGCCTGGAGGGGAAAATCTCTGGAAGGATGTTCGTCTACAAACTCCCACCAGCTGGAACAATGTTGAGGTTTTTCCCATATTTTATTGGTTATAAACTAAGAACAACTTTTTGCATCTTTCAACCAGTATTTAGCCATTTTAAATATTTTTTACAGGTTAATTGTGGATAAAAAAAAATACACAAATCCCAAATATTTCATCAGCATGAAAGAGGTTTTACATTAGCATGTTTTACCACGTGAGTTCAAACGCAAAAACACAAGAATGGAGAGTGGAATAAAATTTCACCTCCGTACTTAGCTGTACAATAAATCTTGTATTCTTAGCTGTAGAATATGGCTCTGACACTTTAGCGTTCAGGTTTTGGTGAAAATAAATAAAACTGACATGATAACTGAACTTGGCCGAACAGATCTGAAGGTTGCTGAAGGAAGATGTCGTCATATCATTCTTTATGTTTGGAGAAGTCTGTTCAAAATCCAATGAAAATGTTTCAGTAAAAAAATGTTTAAACAGCTACAAGTTGAAACAGGATTATTAAAATATTAATTTCAATAACCTAAAGCCAATTAGGCTCCTCCCCGGAAGTGTGATTGACACCAATCATGGCCAGACATTCCTCTGATTGGTTGTTTCTGTGCGGGAGCGATGTCTTTCTGCAAATGGCAGTAGGACCACTGGGAGGAGCCAAAAGAGCTGGATTTTTCCCCACAGATTATCTGTCACATAGTTTACTGCAAGGACATAGTGACAGTTTTAATAAATATGTAAAAAATGCATTTTTACAAGTTACCTATTGCAGCTTTAAAGAGTTTGGCCACAAAATCAGACATTTAATGACGCAGAACTCAGTTCTTTAAAGCTGCAGGTGTCAGAGCGCCCTCTGGTGTTTTCTGGCAGTAGGAGCACTTATAGTTGAAATCTTTAGTGTCTTTGTGCTGACACTGAAACACTGTCCATTCTCACATTATTCAGTCTTCTCTCATAATAAAAAATGTTAAGCTGCATATTCGGACCTATGAAAACACTGAGGAAAAAAACACAAAAATGGGACTCTGGGGAATCTCAATGGAGTCGGTGTCTGAATAGTAAGGGAGTTAAACGATCGAATGTATCTGTGAAGTTAGGAAATCATCAGTAGACCACATCATGCACGTTGCTCAGCAGTCGTCTTTTTCCCAACTCCCACCTCCCGACCGCAGCCACCAGCCTCATGGCTGTGATAAATCCCTTCTCTTAATTCAAGAAAAAAACAATAACAATCTGCAATCATCTGTGGGTGTGGGTCACTATTTGACACAGATGGTTTCAGGGTTTAGGAATCAAACGTTGCATGAAAGAAATGTAGAGTTTATCATCATTAGATGTTATTTGCACTTAATGGTTGAAGATGAGCTCCTTGGGTTCCTCTGATTGGCCATCTTCACCATTCACCCCTTGGCCAGTTCCTGATGAAAACCTTCCTTCTCAGTGCGTGAGAGCGGTGCTCACTAATGGGACAGAGTCAGCATGTTGGAAACCTTTGTGTGCATTCACACTGTACTTTATTGTGCTTCCAAAGAACTAGACAATACAGCTGTGTTACATATTTCTGGGGAAGAAAACTCAAAACCTTTCCGACTTCTTCTTGGATGTATTTCCTCATTTTCTTTCTCATTTATTTTCTGTATTTATTGGTGGAAAATGGGGAGAAGGGGCAAAATCTTAAACCAGAAGGACTGGTTTGAGCCAGACATGATTTGGGCCACATGCAGACCAAACGATGGGTGAGCAAATTATTTGATTGGTGAGGAGCTGGAACATCTGGACCATGTCAGTGGAGGCACAGTCAGCGAGCCGATGCTGCTACAGGCAGCTGCTGGAGCGTCTGACAGTCAGTGAGAAAAGTAAAGGTGAGCACACACAGAGGATGTCTCGTTAGGAGTGAGATTATCGATAATGATGACATTGGTGGACATTTTAATCACTCGGCATGGAGGTATAACAGTGTCAAAGTAGACCGAGGGTGGGGGCCAGTGGACACATGCATTCATCCACAGGTGTCAAGCAGATGTGCCTCTGCCTCAACACACCCGAGTCAAATAATTGGGTCGTTAGCAGGACTCTGGAGAACTTGATTGGCTGTTGAGGAGGTAATTTGGCCTTTTTTATTCAGGTGTGTTAGAGCAGGGACACAAAGGTCACTGTGCTGCTTCTAAAAGAAGGGCTAGAGTTTGACTCCTGCTCTCCACACGTCTTAAAATTACAGATTAGCACTTGAGGATATCCCACAATGCAACTCAATCATCAAAGATGTTCTTAAAGAGAATGTGATCGAAGCGATTTCTGGTTTTCCACGTTCTGACTGAACGTCTGAAAGGGATTTCTTTCAGTTAAGTGAAGGACAACGTCTCAAGGGGTGTGACTGGAAAACAAACCTCCTTTTTATTGCTCGGGGTCTCCACATGTCCAGCGGCTGACCCGGCTCCTCCGCCAGCTGTCTTTCACCGCGTACGTTCCTCGGGTCTGAAGGGGAGGCGGGGCGGTCCTCTTTCTGCCGCTCCTTTCATCCCACTGTGTTATTAGAGAAAGCGCCGAGCGGTGTGTCACGGCCTGCTGTGGAGGGGTCAGGGGTCAGAGCTGACCTGCTAAGAGGTCCCGGGGCCCCCCATCCAATCTGTAATCAAACACACAGCACACCTCGCTCACGCCACCCCTCTGTCTGGGATCAGGCTCCATCTCTGGGTCGACCCGAGCTGCCGGAGATCAAACATGGAGCGGCAGCACCTCTGGCCCCGTGTTATCAGCTCGGGTGTCTCTTCACGTCAGCGTGAAGGACCGAACCGTAAACACAGCCAGCCTGCATCGGCTCATCGGCCCTTTGGGTGCAGGTTGGTGCGCGGCTCCACACACTGCAAGGTTCAACATTACGCTCTATTTCTGGGTCCTGTAGAACACCAGTTAAAATTATTTTAAAAATATGTTAATTTAAACCAAGGCTTTGAACCAATTTTTTTCCCCAATCGGTTTGTTACGAACAGAAACGGAATTATAATGTTTCTGGTTATGAGTTCCACCAATAAATTGACGTTCCGGTTAGAACAAAAAAATACTGTTCCCGGAATGGTTAATTTCGTTCCTGTCAGCTGTTTAATGCTATTGAATTATGTCACATCTTTCTCATCCAGCTTAAACCAGCTATTGATATTGTGTTTGCAATGAGTGTTTTACTTAACGATGGATCATAATTTACCTCTTATTTAAGATGTGTAGCTCTAGTGGAGACACCACTCTCTCTCCATTCAGTCAGCGAATGTGTGATGTGATGTCACACAGGAAGTGAACCTCAGCCGTCATGGTAATGTGCGCAGGAAAAAATATATATATATATATATTTTTTTTAGTTAATTAGGCAACGAAAACTTTGAGGAACGAAATAAAACCGGCATTAACCGGTTACCATTATTTTTAAATAAGTGTTCCAGTTCCAGAACATAAAAAAACAATAACGTTTCCGGTTTTGTTTCTGTTCCCTGTAAAATACAAAAAGTTCCCGGTTTTCGTTTTCATTCCTTAAACCGGTTCAAAGCCCTGATTTAAATTGTATTTATTTTTTTGTTATTTATTATTCTATTATTTTTAAAATATAAAAATAATATTAAAAAAATATATTTTGTTCTTTAAATATTCTTTTAGTTCATCACTTTTAGATTGTTTTGACTTTTATTCATCATGTTGGTTCAGAGACACAACCTGTGTTTTTCTTATGTCTATGATAATACCTATTAGTCCAAAATGTGTGCTTTTAAATGTACTTGAATTAATTAATATGTGAAATCTTTTGAAACTGAACATGTGCAGTCAGTCCAGCCTTATCATAGAGACAGAATCTGAAATTTTCAAGCTGTATGCAAACGAAATTTCGTTCTGTACGCACTCTGTGCATACAAAATGACAATAAAGTTAGTCTAAGTCTAATATGCTTTCTGATTCTTAGTTAGAAAGCAGTGCAGTAAAATTCATATTGTTATACGAGAATTACCAAACGTCACTGAATGTTTTTCTTTGCTTTTTCAGGAATTTTCTCTCCATTCCTTGAACCTGAGCATTAGGACATGTTGAGATGCTTTTTCTTTGTGGCCCTTGTGATGTTTATTTGACAGTTAAGTGACAGGAAATGGGACTGAGAGAGAGAGAGAGAGAGAGAGAGGGAAGACACGGCAAAGGTCCACGAGTCAGGACAACCTGGGACTGCTGCATTGACTGAGGCCTCCGTACACGGGTCACACGCTTTCCACAGGTTTAGGTCTGAGGCTCTGTGTTGATTTTCTATAAGATTAATTATTTAGAATAAGATTAATTATTTTTAATGGAACCTTTGGAAGACAACCAGACCCACAGCATCATAGATCCTTCACCATACCCGGTGGTGAGGATGAAGTGATTTTTGGCCTTTTCATCCATGAAACATGTGAAAAACTGGATCTTAGTGTCTCTGAGCTCATGGTTCCAGTTAAAGTCCCAGCAGAATTTAGCCAACTGCTCATCTTTATGTTTGTGACAGAAGAGTGAAATGTCTTCAACCACAGAACTGAAGTCTAGTAGTTTTATTTTTTTACCATTTTTGAAATTGCACTTTCACAGATCACCCCTCTCACCCCCAAGTTTTAAATTGTGTCCCAAATGTCTTTACGCTGCGAAGATTCTCAGTCATGGTCATGCTCAATCCAACAAAAGTAAAAAAAAAAACAACAACTGGACTTAATAGACCTGGAGGCCTCGCCTGCAGGTCTATAAAGCCAGGAACTCCACACTACTCCAGAAAGCTTCCTGGATGGGAAACAAAACTTACCTGACTCCGCCAGATAGATTTGCTCCGCATATCCATCTGGAAACCTTCCGTTGAAGTAATTTTGGGAAGGGGCGAAAATACTGGTCAGCTGATTGGCCTATGTTGGTGATAGACGGGCCAAATAAACCAATCAGATTCGTCGTCGCTCTGTTACGAGCGACGACGAAAACACAACCACAAGCCAAGCTACTCTTGCTGCTGCAGGTAAAGGCTCGTTAGCTCAGCAGAGAAATACTCTGTAATTCCGATAAAACTTGCTCGATAGCCGCGCTAACGCTAGTTTCATTGGCTGAAGCCGCCATGCTCTTTAGACTGAACTGACGCGCTTCCCGTTGCGTCACACCTCAACCCGCCTCAAAGCCAACGCTGATTGGACGTTCGTTTGGTGAACGGCTCCAAATTTTCTTCAACGGAGGGTATCCAGACTGATCTGCGAGTGAAACCTTGAAACCTCGCGAGATCAGGATGGTCTCACGAGGCTAAAACAAAACATCTTCAGCTTCAGAATAGAAGTCCAGTTGTTTTTAACTTTTTAACCTTTTTTGGATGTACACTGTAATCAAAGTCAAATTCCTCTATTCTGGACACAATCATGGCCGAAAAAAGTTAATTCTGATAAGAAATCAACCACTGGCCCAAACCTGCTCACCCAGAGCAATACTGAAAAAGTTTAAAAAAACCTGGATCTGGAGCAAACACGGCTGGACAACAACCTACATTTTTCTACTCACCACTCCAGAACAACCATTGAACGCTGCGATGCCAGCCTGTTGTTTGGGTTTGAAGCCAAGGCAGAAACTTTTCATTCTCAATTCAAAGCAAAAGCAGGAGAAGTTCCTGGACGACTGAGAATCTTACTTTGTTTCACAGCATTGTAGCTGACTAACTGGGCTGTAAGGTGAGCTTTGTGTTCATCATATAGTGACTGGTAGAGGTGACAGATTATGGTATTTTTTATATATTTTTTTTGCTTAATTGGATCTCTTAATTTTAAGGTTGTATTTTTTCAGTGTTTTTTGATGTGATGATTTTATTTTAAGGCTTTTTGCACATTTTCAGCAGGCGTGAGTGAAGGGTACAGTTTTTTTTAAGCAGCTCCATGTTAATAGTTGTTTTTTTTTTTGGGCTTGTTTTAAATCATTCCTTTCAAACGTGATGGACAGCTCTGATGGCCCAAAGCTAGCGATGGAGGGCCTGAACAGGACGTATTAACTCAGCATTTTAAGTGGGATGACTTCTTCATGCTGACTGATGTCTCCTCCACTCATGCAGGAAAAGTCCAGGAGCTGTTCCAAGAGAGGGATGCATTTTTAAACTCTTGCTGCCAAGTTGACAAGTTTAGTTCACACCTTGGCTCTGAATCCTTGCTTTAGTTGAGAATAAATTAAATGAGTGCTATTTGTTATTGCTCCAGAGCAGGTAGACGTTCACTCGTGCATTTTTTTCCCTTTGTTCCCCGTTTCGCTCTGGACTTTCCCCCAACGTCTCCCAACATGAAGGACTTATTGCAAAAATGAGTCAGCTCTTCTTGGCAGGCCCGGGGCGAGGCAGAAACAAGAAGATCCACGATTTTATGTGGACCAGAGTGTAACACTTTTAATTAAAAGCAGCGATTACTCATTTAACATTTGTTCAATCTAAAAAATAGATTCAGAAAATCTCCAATGCAACGTCTTGCTTCGCAAACACCCAGATTGCAGAAGTTTCTGTGTGTCTGAGTGTTTTGTTGAGGTTTTTATTTTGTATGTAAGTCTTCATGCGACTGTGAATGAGTGAGTTATTGTTTTTTTTTCAGTCCGGCAGCCGAGATCAAAGTCAGGCGCCATCTCTGAGGAACTGCTCTTCATTTCTAGGCCGATTCGTAACTGGAAATGTCGCATCTTCTTTCTCCATGTCTTAAAAGTTGGAAAGAGTCGTAGCTAGATAAATAAATATTTATGCACTGACTAGAAAAAGTATTCACAACCCTTGCTATTTTCATATATATACATATATGTAAACATATGAGTTTCTCTGTCTGCACTGAATGACAAAGAATATTGATATATTTTCATGTCCTTCCATTTTATTTCAGCTATACTATAAATTCAGCACGAAACCTGAAAGAAAACATGTTAGAGCTGGCAGAAGACCTGAGCAAACTTTGCAGACTGTACAAAGCAAATGTTTCAAACAATACTTATTCAATGCAAAGAGATTCATTAGCATAAAAACTGTAAAAAAAAAACAAAAAAAAAAACAGTCTGCAGTGTTTCTTCCACACATTAAACTGTTGAATTACAGATCACTCCTTGTTAATCTAATTAGCGGACTGGCTGCTGTAATAGAGAGGCAGATGTGATTGAGATCATGATATTCTTGGAGTAATAAAGACTTACAAGCTAAGAAATGCACAAAGCCATCACTTTGTGCTGGAAAAACTATCAGACTCCAGAAATGGGTTTCTTACAGAATACTTGTGCCGCCAGTGCAGAGCTTTCACAGCACTGGCAGCAGGTTGGAGTCAGAAAATTACACACAACTTGACTAGAGTTTGATATAAAGTTCTTGTAACCAATGAAAGGTTTTGATTTTCTTCAGCATACCATAGAAATGAAGATAAGAAATAAAAACAAATGTAGCCTAAAAATACGACTTCTCACTGGAACATTAGTTTGACATTAAAAAGGCCACAAAACAAGCCTCTGCATTTCTGCTTGTCTTCATTTGGTTCCACCTATTGTGAAAGACATTTGACCCCTCCCTCAATATGAGTCTTAGTTGCTTTGTCCTTTATGTTGAGCAACACTCTCAGAGACAAAGACTGAAAGGGAATGAAAGATCTGACGGAGTGAAAGTCCAGATATGAACTTCTGGAGCTGACAAAATGTTCACACATTTCCGTAGGCAGAAAACCTCCCACTTCAAATAAAAAACGGTAATGTTTCCTCCCTTTGTAGATTTCCACTGGTCCAGGTTCAGACTTAAAAGGCATTCCCAACCTCTACATTGCGCCCTTGAGCCTCAGTTTTATATTTTCCTTTGCTTTTATCCAGCAAAGCCAAAGACTCTTCTCATGTGATGAGAATTCCCCGGGTCAATCATAAATGTTGCACTAAATGTTATAATTTAATCAGCTGTGGCAACAATTTCCTCAGTTTGTTTCTCAGTAGATTACAGTGATGTGAAACCTAAAACTTAATTTTTAGTCCTGTAGATTAGCAAAAAAAAAAAAAAAAAGCTACAATAACTTACATGTTTCCTTAAATAACTCTATGTTCCAACACAGACCACGTCCACAGATACTTTGCAAAACATACATTACACCTTTTACTGAAATGAGTGAGTTAACAGCCAGTAAGAAGAGGTTTTTCTTAAATAGTGGAGAATTTTGAAAACGTGTAGTATCTATGTGGACCAAATATAAATCACTGCAGCAATCTCTTCTCCTGAGCAAACATGTGGTGCCAGTGGAGAGAAACAATGGCATTGTAACAAGAAGAAACGTCCAGCAGAACCAGGCTTTATTTAGGACACCATCTGTCATCATATTGATGTGATTGAAAAAAGTTGCACAGGCAGTAGAGATAACTGCAGCACTGAGAGGATTCAAGAGTTTGAAGGGAACTCATAAGACGTGGACTCCAGCTGGAGTCAGAACGTATCCAGAACACGGGGCAGAGAGGTCCTCTTCTTTCTGTTGCACAACTCCTGAACCATAGGAAACATTAGAAGCATCTTGCCTGGGCAAAGAAAAAAGATCTATGCTGTTACTTAGTATCTCAATGTCCTCTTTTCAAATAAAAGCTAATTTAAAATTGTATTTGATAATCTAAGTTCGAGAGAAAGTCTGGGGAGGAACTGGAGTTTTCCTTTCTGATAGTTTTCCATGTCATCTGCTGGTTTTGGTCCATTCTCAACGCCTAATTTTGACCGCGCACCACTCGGCTCCGCCCGCTTGAGAGTTTTCTTCAGGGCCAGCCCAGGGTTCTCCGGCCCTGCTCAGCAGCAGGGTCAAACCGAGTGGACTCGAGAGGAGGTTTGACATGAACACCCTGCTTTTCTGTGATTCTGTGAGGAGAAACAAGGTTTTTCTCAAAAAGTTTAGAAAAACTGGTGTTATGCAATGAGATTAATATTAAGGACCACCATGAACGGAGTGGGACAAACCCAAAAATTTTACTATTTACAAACCATGAACCACACCTTGGAGGAAAAAGAAAAAAAGGACCCTTCAGCTTTCTATGCACAGACGCGCTCGATCCGATCCGTAGACAACTTTTATTGTCATTTTGTATCTACAGAGTGAATACAGAACAAAATTTTGTTGCATACAGCATACGACAGCGTAATGGGGTTTCAGGTGGAATAAGGCAGCATTACAATACAATATAAAGTGCAGCAGTGATCAGATGTAACAGTGCAGGAGAAAAACAGTGTGCAAGAACAGTATACAGAGAATTGTTCAACCATTGTTTATGTGCAAAATAATGGTGCAAAAAGGCATTTGTATGCAAAAGTATTGTGCAGTGCAAAATAATATGTGCAGTAAACGTTGAGTTGTGTACTATTTAAATGGATAATAAAAGTTCAGCAACGTTGGTAGTGCCAAATAAAGATGCAAATCCACGGATTTACCGAAGCTTTCTCTCATTTTACGCTGAAAGCTGATAAGTTTTGCCTCTGAAGAGTGTCCATCCATCCATCCATCCATCCATCCATCCATCCATCCATCCACCATAGCCACTCTCTGCCTTTCAGAATGAGAGCGGCCGGGCTGAGCAGCATGGCTGCTTTATCAGAGCTGTCCGCCGAGAAGCAGCCCACAGCCGGACGATGCCCGAAAACTCTCCCTGGTGAGAAGCAGTACATAGCCGGGGTGAGAGGCCCGACTGCCAAAGATCTCTCAGCACGAAATCCAACCTATAAAATACTTTCAGTTAAACCGAGCAGGGAGGAGCCGAGCTGGACGGGCCAACCTGAGTAAGGTCGGTGGGAATGGGGCTAATGTTTAAGTCAGCACAGCCGTCTACTTTGATATTTAATATTACTTCCTGTGTCCCTCTGCTGAAGAGCTTAATGAAGATTCTAATTGGATTTCAAAGCAGGTCTTAGGACCTGTGCACACTTAAAAAAGTACCAATATCTGCTTTAGTGAGCTTGGTATTCCTGAGCTGGATCAACCAGCAAAGTGACCTCATCTAAACCCCATGGAGAATCCAGAGTTTTGTCAAGAGGAAGACAAGAGACTATGCAGATGAGCTGAAAGGTGCTGTGGGAGCGAAGAAGTGGATCGCCTTCATGCCACGCTGCATTGATTCAGCAGCCCATGCTGAAGGAGTCCCAACCAAGTACTTGGTGCACTTACTGTGCAGCACATGGACAGACTTTCCGGCAGCCTGACACTTCTACATTTTTTTAGAAGGTTTCATTTGTTTTAGGCCATACTGTTAAAAATGTACCAAAAAAGGAACAATTTGTGTGTCATGCCAGCCAAACATGAGTTTTTTGAAATGAGTAATTTAAATATGCAGCAAAAGTAATATGAAATAAACATATTCACAAAGGACTTACACTTTTTTTCTTTAATACCCTACAACATTTAAGCTTCTGAGAGATTATAAGTTTGTCTTTGATGAACTACAAAAAGATGATCATATAGGACAATAATCTACTTCACCAGGAGGTTACTGGGTTACTTTAATCTGTGCTGTTATGAGCTCTAATTTCTAACCCCTTGCTCCAAACTGAACCATATCATGACCTAAATGTTAAACCATGATTTAGGTCTACAGTTTTGACTCTACCTACTAGTTGAGGGCTAATTTCTATTTTTTGTCCCATGTGCTGTCAGGCAGTGTAGCAATAAGAGTTGTTGTCTTAATGGCAAAAAGAGCCCAACAGATTTTACTTTCACAAGTGGAGCCTTACTGCTTTCGCCACAGTGCTCTGCTTGATTTATATATGCAAGAAGCTTTATTAGATTTTATTCTGGGACTATGTCATGCTCAATAGACACTGAATCGAGAAGGTAGAAGAGGAAAAAAAGGAGAAAAGGTGAAAGAGAAACAGAAGAGAAAAGGGAGAGAACGATACAACAAGGCTAATTTCTACACTTGCAATTCTTTAACTAAAAACTGGGACTTCTGTTTTTTCTGCTTTAAGATGGAAAAGATTGAGGTTCACCCACTCATTGATATTATTAACCTGGTCACACAGTAGCCATAACAGGGTTTTAGTCACGTGTTAACACAGAAATATAAAGTTGTGTGTCATCAGCATAGGTGTGGTACAGGTTGTTGAGATGTGATCTGAGGTAAAGGGGAGTAGTCTGAGAATTGGAGCCTAGAGGAACATCAAACCTAATTTTCTTTGTTCTCTTACGTTTATAATTCTAAAAGACACAAAGCAATACCAGCCAACGAAAGAGTGGAATCAGTTTAGTACAGAGAATACAGCAAACTCAAAACTAAAAGTAAAACCCCATTAACAATAAATCAAACTTCACACATAACCAATGCAGTAAATATGTGTTTTAGACACCTTGATGCACGGAGGCAAGGAATTAGCATATATGATCAGACAACAGAAGAAATTATCTAAAGTTTTCTTCAGTGTAACATAAATGGCTCGTATAGCGCTTTAACTAGTCCAACAATCAGACATTCACCCCCTATGCTAGTAGCCACAGCTGCCCTGGGGTAGACTGACAGAGGAAGCTGCAGGAGGAACTCCCTAATTTCTGCGCCACTGTCGCCGCTAACACAAGTGTTGCCTTTTAGAGGTAGGATAGTTTAAATAAAAAGGAAACTATGTGTAATGTGGTTTGTGCATGATGGGATTGGTACCCTTTGTTCTCATTAAAGCTAAATATTTTTCAAATGAGACCAAGAGAGAATTCCTTTTTAAAAGTCCAATTAAAACTCGCCATTTGATCTAAAATTAACACGTAACCTGCCAGTTAAGCTTAGTGATACTTTGTTTGTTTTCCCCCATGGGATTGACTGTTTTTAAAGAAACACATCAGAAGCAAAGAAATGTGAACATTAAAGTTCTGCATATCTGTGACTTCTTCTTGTGTAAACCGATGCTTAAGAGAGAGTTTCACTGTGTATAAACAGGCCGCTTCAGTTTAAGAGGGAAGCATAACAGGATTTTTTTTTTTTTTTAAATAAAAGATGCCCTGCAGGAACAAAGCCCTCTACAGTAGCTACCCCTCCAGTTTTAAACAGATGACACTTCTTTAGCATATATTACACATGCATATCGTCTTCTCTAATCTGGCTGTTTGTGGGTCTTATTGTGGAGGTGGATAAGACGTAGCAAGGAGGGGACTCCTTTGTGCCGGAGCTAATGATGTCCCTTTGTGACTGGGCTGGGTGCGCGGGTTGAGGACACCGGTATAGACTCCGAAGAGTTGCTGTATGGGTCTTAGTGTGACTGGCAGCTGCAGTAATCCGCCCTTTGTGTCTTCGGCAGGGCCCCACTGAGCTCCCCTGACAGGGACCGATGCTCCAAACTCCACCCGGCAGCCCAGATGGGCTGAGTGACACCGAGGGAGGAGAGGGGAGGGCTGCAGGGAGCATCGTGATAAAGAGGCAAATGGATAAAAAAAGATGGAAAGAAACAAGGCGTGAGATAAACAGAAAGGACGCAAGTAGCATTACAGTAGAATCATGGGAAGAAATGATCCAATAAGAGCGTGGAGGAATGAAGACCTGGAAGACCGGAGAGCTGTGGCTTCACGTCGCAGCAGGACCGTTTGCCCAGATATTTTTTTATTTCTTCCTTTGAGGTCACCCTGAAGCGTGCCAGAGCAATCCCTCTGATTGGTGGAGGCTTTCTGCCTCTGTAAAGTTCACACACAATTACAGAGATATCATGTTGTTTCCCCTCTTTCTGTCAAATGATAGTGTTGACGTAAAATAATTGGCCCTGTCATGACGACTGACACAAACAGCATTTCTCTGTTGCTGTTGTTGGATTGTTTCCCATCTTGTTGTTCTTAATTAGGGCTTTTCGGCTAAACCGGCCTGGGGTTAGAGCCAGTTCCTCGCTGGTTCCTCACAGCTAAGAGGCTGTTTGTTCTTCCACAGCCAGAGAACCAGCTTAAATATGTTCAATGTGTCACTTAAAAATGCCAGTTTTATTCTTAAACAGTGCTGCAGGAGTCAAAGTGTCCTGGAGATTCTCTGAATGTCATTAACGGATCATCATCCATGTTACCACCTCCAAAAACACATAGATCTACAATGCCAAGATGAGAAGACTTTAGCAATGATATGAGAAAAAAAGCTATTTTTACTGTTCATCTTCCTCTGAACAAGTTACAGGCCACTTCCTTCACAAGTTGAAAAAAAAATTAGGATAGATGCAAAACTTCACAGAAAAACTGTCCCAAAGTTGGACGATGTAAAGCTCAGAGCACTTCAGTCTCTACTGGCTACAGTTAGCTTGTTCAGAACAGGGCAGCTATGAGCTTGGTTCTGATTCTGCTGGTTTCTTGCTGTTAAAGGGGGCTTTTCCTCTCCACTGTCGCTACATGCATGCATTGCTCAGTATGAGGAATTGATGCAAAGTCAACCACACGATGCAAGCGACTGTCTGTGGCTACATGCCCATTGAGGAGGATTGACAGATTCCTCCTGGATGAGTAACAGATTTAGAAATAAAGCAACAACCTTGAAATGATTACATGTCGTTTTACTGACTGTGAGATCCTCCTCTCTGGCATCCTTCTGCTGTTTTGGTTGAACCAAGATGTTTGGAGGACGACCACTCCAAGATGGCGGCTGTATTTTTTGCGCCCCAACCACAGATATTTATACGTAGACACCTCATTGGGCGTAGGTTTGCACGTCGATGTCACCGCCATATTGTATGTGGCAGAAAGTAGTGAATGTCTATGTTCCCTGAATATGTTTTAAGTATTTAGACAGAAAGATGAGCTTATATATACTTGTAAAAAATATATATAGATTAATTGATAGAGATTGGCAGCCAGATTGGCTTTTGATCGATGTGCATATATATATTTTGAGGTATTCTAAATAAATAGGTGTATGTTTATATATCTGTATATGTCCAAATATATATATATATATATATATATATATATATATATATATATATATATATATATATATATATATATATATGAGGGACAGAGAGAGAGAGACAGAGAAAGAGAGAGAGAAAAAAAAAAAAAATATATATATATATATATATATATATATATATATATATATATGTATGTGTGTGTGTGTGTTATGAATATAAAAATCAGTTGGTTAAATCTAAACATTGTGGTCTTCATTATTTCCTAAAACCGTGTGACCTTGGTATAGACACAGATTAGCAACAGACTTTTTGGGGGAGTATTAAAGAGATAAAATTACTAATATGAGAAAAAAGTCATAGGAGAATAAAGTAAAAAAAAAAAAAAAGGACAAAAGTAGTAATATTATGAGAAAAACGTCATATTATGAGAATTACGGGAGAACATTTCCAGAATAGTCACAGTTTGCAGAACTATCATAGTCCTGGAGTAATAGGGCCACGTTAGATTCTTTTAATTATTTTTATTCTTTACGAGAATAAAGTCAGAAGAATGAAGCCAAAGGGATACGAAAACAAACTTGTAATATTACAAAAATAAAAATATTATGAATATAAAGTATATTCTGAGATTAAAGTCCCTCTGATACTGTTTAAGTGACTGAGTAACTGCAGATTTGCCACATTTAACATGGCGGACGCTCTGACGCGTCGCAGCATAGGCAGAACCCGCCCATCGAGGCGTCTACATTTATAATATCTATGGCCCCAACAGTCAATGCGGGGTCTACTCTTTAGATATACCTACGGGTGAAATGTCAAGCGAGCAAACGCACATGAATGATGTGGAAAATTCACTGGAATCACATTCGGTGTGAACGTAACATTAGATAGAAAACCTTTTGACCAATCTGTCTGGAAGATTTGATTTATTTGACTTTGTGAAGTGCTCTGAGATGACGTCTTGTGAATTAAATGAATAAACTGAATTTAGTTGAACTGAAAACTTTTAATTTTTATTTCCTAAAACACTGGAAGTGACACAAGGCGTATTCTTTTTTTTTCTTTACCCTGACTGGACACAAAATATTAACGAGCGGCGCTTGATTCTGTTTGACTGAATGTGAAACATTTCTGACTACACAGTAACTGAAAGTCATAAAATCTTGCTCAAATCCAAAGTCCTGCACCACCATATTATCTGCTGCTGCTGCATCTGCAATGACACGTCTTTTGATTTTAGCGTGAATGAGCTCTTCACTTGAAACATCAAACAACTCGCAAAGTAACGGGGATTTGGGAGTGACTGAGTCCATTGATCTTCCGCTTTCTTCTTAATTTATATTTAACCAACAGCTTGGCACCAAATACAGACTGTGTTTATGGCCTTCCCAAATCCATCATTAATTTTTCACAGCTAAACCCAAGACAAACAATGTCATAAATATCATTAATCACAGATGAAACTGCGAGATTTCGTTTTTACCATCAACAGCGGCGCAGCATTTACACCAGAAGCTGATGAGCCTCACAAGCTTCACACAGTTCAGGAAGCAGAAGAAGAGACTCTGAATGCTGATTGGGATGGGCTCAAACAGGAACTTCTGTAAATTTGTCTCCTAAAACTGATTAGAAGACAGAAAGCAAACAGCTGTGTTGAAGGAAACCAGGTTGACAGAAATAGCCCACGTTTTGTGAGTGATTGGTAGGTTACATCCTAACAGTTAGAGGAATTCAGCAGATATAGAAGTCAATCAGATAGAATGTCCTCAAAGACAGGAGGTTTTAATATTAATAAATATGGAGTAATAACTGTAAATCAGCAGTGATTATGAACTACTAAAGGAAAATACAGAGGGGGGAAATGTTTATTTTAATTTTTTATTTATGTAAATTCAGTTAAATTCAATTTTATTGAAATTCATGAAACACGTCATCTCAAGGTTCTTTCCAAAGTCAGACTCCATCAGATCCTCCAGGTTGGTGAGAAAGTTTCCTCTCTAAGGAAACCCAGCAGGTTGCATCAAGTCTCTCCAAGCAGCATTCACTCCTCCTGAAAGAGCGTAGAGCCACAGTGGACAGTCGTCTGCATTGTTTATCTTCTTAAACTTTACCTGGAACCGTGCGCTTTAGTAAAAAAAGAGGCAAACATTCAGCATTTCAGCAACAAAACCCTCCAGGGGAGTCTGGCTTGTGTCAACACATTAAGACGGACCTGCTTCCCACTGCCAGGTATATTGGAGGATCTGTGATGATGTGGGCCCGTTCCTCTTCGAGTGGCCTGGGAATCGTGTTGAATGTGCAGAGAGGAAGGCGCAAAGATCTTTCTCTCTGTGAGCTCCAAGATTATGAAAGATCGTGGTGCTGTTCTAGTAACAAAAGGTTAAAAACTGTTATTTCTAAACAAGTTATTCCTACCATGTAGAATAAACATTCCCAGATTAAAGGTTAAACATTTGTTAATTCAGTTTAGGATTATGATGCTGTTACCAAAGAAGAATTTCAACATTATTTACAGACAACTTTGCTGGTCCAGATCGCCAGATGTGTCGGTGGAGGGGCAGCGAGTGAAGCAAATCCGTCTGCAGCCCCGTCTGCAGGAAGCGGATTAGAAACAGGAGAGCCACACATCCAGCCGTCCATCTGTGTCTAATTGGCATGTCAAATTGCAAAGTGGGAGCCTTTTGCACCCCACATTCTCTGGATTTCTTATAAGACTTGCAGTGTTTGCAGCCCGCAGTTTGATGTGTGTCAGAAACTTGGTTTGCCTCTTCCTTGATCTGGGACATGTGAGAAGATCTGTTGGAAACCAACTGCAAGACTACAAACGGGCACCATGAGTGGATCCCCACGACTCAGAGAAGCAGCAGCGCGTAACTGCAAAGGGTGCAACAAAACTTTCCAGGGAGTTTATGCTAGTTTCACATAAGTCATATTTGAGCTTGGTCTCAAGTGTTGCTTCATGAACATGATGAAATGGCCTTTTAAAGTATTCTCAGAGGACCTAACACTTCAAGGGCTTCTTAGAACCCGCACTAGTGCCTTATATCACCCCGGGAGACAGGGAGAAAAGAGCACCAACAAGAAATAGAAAGAGAACGCCAGAGACAGCAAGCAAAGAGGGAGAACTCTCAAGAACCGAAATGCAAACGAGTCGTAGCGGCTGAGATGAGCAAAGGAAGAAAAAAGCAGTCCAAATGAAAGCAACCTCTCCAAAAAAGAAACTTTTACTGCAAGCTGATCCTCAGATCAGATGAGATAAGAGCACAGTAAGTTCAGTCTCAGCTTGCAGCTGAGTTCAGGCGTTTCTTTCTCCAACTTACTGGATGTAGGACTAAAAGGAGGACCAGAGGAAGAAGGCAGCGAGAGCAGCATGAGCGTGCCCACTAGCTTTTAGTCAGGGAGCCTAATGAGCTCCTGTGGGATGGGGGCTGGCTGTCAATCAGCCTCATTCTTCTCCAACACTATACCACCATATCGTCCTGTACTCGCAGAACCAAGGGGCATGAAATAATTAGAGGTGGCCAGCCAGTGTGACTTGGCTGTCTGGCAGAGGAAGGATGTCACAGCAAGTCTCAGTCGCGTGTGGGGATGATTAAATTTGTCGGATCGGGGGTTGGAAGATACTGTACCTGCCTTTGCCGCTATGCAAAAAAATGGGACAATGAGGTAATAGTGTTTCAGCTTGTTGCGTAATGTCGCCAGGATGCCTCACTTATTGTGAGGGTGATGAAAGAATAAAAATGGTGAGCAATGGATTCAGCATGATGAAAGGGAGCCCTGCAGATAGGGCAGCTGGAAGTCTCTTTTAAAGACAGAGGGAGGGTGAAATGTGAATGCATCATGCTGATTTTAAAAACACATGAATGCAGGGAGCATTATGTACACTCAGGTTCTTGTTAATTGTGTTTATTGATCATCATCTAAACCAATCAAAGTGAAGGGGCTGCAGCTCATAGCCGAAGAGAAAATAGGACATTAACGCAAAATCTCAAAAACAGAACAAAACGCAGATTTAGCCGCAGACCTGCGTAGAAATTCAACCTAAAATCACCGGCAGCTT
The DNA here is from genome assembly GCF_011125445.2 of Fundulus heteroclitus. NCBI lineage: Eukaryota > Metazoa > Chordata > Actinopteri > Cyprinodontiformes > Fundulidae > Fundulus > Fundulus heteroclitus. The sequence continues at coordinate 40,230,837 of NC_046365.1, read as the reverse complement.
TAAGAAATTATAATGAAAATTATCACCAAAGTGGCATTTATGAAAAGGGAAACCTCTTAGGATGAGAAACAAACCCAAACCTAAACATTCATCCATTCTGAAAACAAAGTTTATATTTACGGGGTCCGGTGGCGTTCTCCAGGGGTCGCTGGGTGAGGCCAGGGCTGTACCCTGGAGACGTTGTCCGTCCATCCCCTTTAAGGAACGTGCTAACATCACATTGATGGTTTTACACACTAGCTGTGTTTCCATCCAATTCTCATGTGAATTTTTGAGCGAAATTTTAAAATATCACAATTGACTAGTTTGTAGTGAATTAACCAGGAGACGCACAGCGTAACATCATCGTACGTTAATGTTAGCTGTAATAAACAGGAAGTAGATGTTGCTAACTAGCATTGACCACAGGTCAGTAATGGAGCGAGGTTTTAATGATTATGAGTTTTTTTTCTTTTTCAATTGATGAGATTTAGAAATACTCGCGTCTCTTTGTTGCTCCACACATACCTGCACGTAGCTGCTTCCAGACCTGGTATCGATTCTACAAATGTGTTTCTATCTCCTGCTTCTTCTCTGAGCTACCTTACCACAGAGACAAGTTGGTGGGTAAGTGTGAAGTGAGGTCAGCTCCATTGTAGCCAGGGAAAAAAATAGATCTCTGCACTCCCTAAGACCAGAAACGTTTCTGATTCTGAGTCCAAGAAGCTCAGCCTTGAGGTAATCCATAGTGGCTGATAAACCATAATTCAAGTAGAAAAACAAATGGTATAAACCTGCTATTTTTATCTGAGGAACATCTAAAAAATTTGATCAATGGCGTCAACAGTTGGACTTCACTTAAAGGTGCATAGCTGCGTTGACTTTTTAAAATTCACACATCAATAGCTCACTCTGATTGCATGTAAAGTTTTTATGAAGGATTATCACGTCCTGTCTTGGTGTTTTATGCTTTGTTTTTGCTCTGTTCATTAGTACATAAAGCCTTTCAAGTTTATTTATGATTTTAACAGAAGTACATACTGCACATGCACAGCAGGGGTTAAAAGAAGGAAGCAGCTAACGGCTATTAGCATCTCCAGGCGAAACAATGAAGACCCTGATGTCCTCCAGTAGCCTAAGCCTATAGCAGCATACCTACAGAGGTAGCTCAGGGTGACCTAAGACACTCTAACCAGAAGCTTTGTCAAAAAGGAAAGTCTTAAAAGTAGACGGGGTGTCTGCCTCACGAACCAAAACTGGGAGTTGGTTCCACAGGAGAGGAGCCTGATAGCTAAAGGATCTGCCTCTCATTCTACTTTTAGAGACTCTAGGAACCACCGGCAGACCTGCATTCTGAGAGCGAAGTGCTCTGTTAGGAACATACGGGGTAATCAGAGCTCTGATATATGATGGAGCTTGATTATTAAGGGCTTTATATGTGAGAATCAATACAAAGCAGTAGGACTTACCGAGAAAAAAACTCTGTATAGCTCTTGGTATGGCTCCAGTTTAGATAAATGTCTAGGGAGCAGAGTTGTCAAAGATATGCCACAACACAATGTTTACTTCCTTACAGACTCTACAGAAATCGTTTAGTATGTTAAATGTTAAAGTTCAGGACAGGTCAGAAGGTAAAACTCTGAGAATATGGCTCATTTAAAAGACTTTCTTAATAATGTCTCACTATGACTTAGGTTTGCCACAACTACAAAACCTCTGGAAGAATGTTTTCTTGTGTTAAAGATGTCTGACAATGAAGTACAGCTTCATGTTTGGAGAAAACCAAACTCATCCGCACAAATCCCTCATGCCAACTGTTAAGCACGGCGATGGAGGAGTGATGATTTTAGCTTCTTTTGCAGTCATGGGACCTTGGAACCCTAATGGTCATCTTTCCACATTGATCTCTTCCATTTAGCAAAGTATTGTAGTCAAATGTGAGGCTGTCTGTCCAACAGCAGATGCTTGATCAAAGCCGGCTCATCAATAGAACAATGAACCCAAACGCAGCAGGAAATTTACAACACGATGGCTGAAAAAGAACTGAGGAGAAGAAGGCAGAAGAATGAGGAGTGACGATTGTTCAGTCAAAGTCCAGACGTGACTGAAATGCTGCAACGAGACTATATGTCAGAGACAAAATGACAAGTTACTCACTTAAAGACGGTTCTGCAAGCGGGTGAATAGTGTGTGCATCATTTTCCTCACTTCTGTGTTGTTTCTGTTTCATAAACAATGTCAGGAATTTATTTTGTGCTTTTGGACAATCAAGGTTATTTTTTTCCAAACATTTTTTGCATGTCCTGCAGCATAAATCTTCCAGAGATTAAAAGTTGAACCTAATGATTGTATGTCTGCATGAATGCTGATACTTCGATATGATGTCAGTATTTTCCTATAGGTCCCTCTTGAAAAAGAGATGTTAGATCTCAGTGAGGTTTTATCTGGTTAAATTAAAGGTTGTTATTATTATGTAGCATTTTAAACCCCAGTGATAGACTCCTAATTCCAAATTTCCCCTAAGAATACTTTTTTCTCTCCTAATAAACTGCATTATAAGCTCCGAAATAGCACACATAGCATGTCATAATGTAAAATATCCTTATAAAACACAAACCTGGCAAACCAGGAATTCAAACGTTCATCTCAGCAATGGATCATGATGGGTATGTGTGTAAAAAGCTGGCAGGGGAAGGCTGGTGGTCTCCGTGCCAGAGGTGAGACGATGGATGCCGGCTCATGGGATGGAGGGCTGACCTTTTGGGCAGGGCAGGAGAACCGGACGGGGATCTGAGGCCGCAGGGTGAGGACCCTGGGGAGCAGCTCTATCTGTGGGCGCAGAGCCAGCTGTGATCTACTGTATTTCCCCATCAGACAGACAAGGAACAGTCCGATCCCAGGAGGAGAGCAGAGAACTTCTCCCCCAAAGAGACCGGATAAGCAAAATGGTAATTGTTGGGAAAATAATGAGGGGGGTAAACAAACATGATGAAATAAACTGTACATTTTGTTCAGTTACTGTAATTCTGTGGTAGTTTCTGGTTTTTGAGCTTGTTTGGGAACGTTTACCTCAGCTGTTGTGTTCATGTTTGCTGTTTTTTTTTTTTTTTTTTTTGTCTGTTCTGGGTTCAGACCGGCTGTTAAGAGAACCGGCCCCAGGTTCTGTGTGTCCAGAGCTACCTGAGTGCACATTTGCTGCGACTTGGCCTTGTGACTCCGTTCTCCATCATGGGAAATCCACAGGTCATTACGGGACTGGACCTGTTCAGTTTCTGGGCAGAATCAGATCAGAATCCACCCCCCACACACACGTAGGGCTACACAGTGTCAGGAAAACAGGACAAACATGATATTGTGAAAATATTCTTGGATAGTGCAATGATGATATCAGCTATGATAAACCCACAAGTCCTAGCTTTCAGATCTTGTTTGCTAAGGGTTGCATCAGTCGTCGCCATAAAGGAAACATTGATCCAAGCGGCCAAATATCGTAACGGAAAACTCTCCCTAAAAGTCTTACAGCCAACCAAACGCCACAACCTGGCACTCCTACATGATTGGGACGTGTCACATTGCATTGAGGATCGTAGTTTTGCATATTGTGCACATTGGCCGTTTCTGGATTCATAACACCACGTGTGAGCTCTTCTTTTGACCAGTGCCAACTTGTCAATAGAGGGCACTATGTCACCGCCCCCCCATCCGAATTACAGGAAAAACCTATAGACACAGTGAACGTATGCTGCGAAACAAAGAGTAGTTATAACATCTGTTCTCTTATGAAATGTTTTTACCAATGGCCGCTACAGCTTTTACCACTGCTTTAAAGCTTCTCCATTGAAGATGGTTGTTCTTGCACCAAAAACAATGAAAATGCAATTTTTCTATGATAATTAAGGCTTTATGACTGTCAAATTGTGTTTTTAAGTATCTCTATTTAGTGAAGATTAAGTAAATTCAGGTTTGATCTGATCAAGTACTTTATAAGAAGATAAGAAATGCTTTTACGGTCCCACAATAGGGAAATTTGGGTGTGACTGTATCAAAGAGACAGACAGAGTTACACACAGTTTACAGTAGTTTAATAAGCTAAAGCTAGCTCTCCTGCGGCTAAAATAAGCTAATCGCATCTAAGCTAATTCTAAAGCACCAGCATATGGCCTTTATCAGAAATGGAAAAATTAAAAGTTAAATGCCTGTGTGAATATCGGTAATACGATATCCTCGGGTGAAACAAAATCAAATATTCAAGTTAACAGTGGGAAAAAAGAAAAGCCTATTTACAGAACAATATGATATAATACACAATATTCATGGTAGTACAGCAGCATTTTGAAGCAGCTAAGGCATCTGCAAATGTACCTTTGCATCTGAGAGACTGTAAACGATCCACGATCAGATCAGAACCCATGCTACCATGAGCATGTTGTTATTGAGCCTGTTGTGAGCAGAAGAGATTATAAAGTCTAAAAACCATATTATATTTTGAACTAGAGAAAAAAAAAAAACACATTTTGATCCGCTTCTTATCCTCTGCATTGGAAGAGGTGAAACTCGTGTCTCCCCCGACAGAAAGGCGCCCTGGGCAGTGAGCCATTTTGCTCCAGTACTATAACTAATGTTAAAATGCTTATAAATAGCGTCAATAGGCATCACTGTTGGTACGGCAGCAGATATTAGTTACTATAAAATATGAGGGGTTCATAACTGAATCGATCTCATTGGTTTTTTAAAATTAAAAACACTTTTGTGTCAATAATAACTGCAGAAGAAATCGTGACCAATCAAAAACTGCTCCTCGAAGGAGGTAGATGTTTCTTATTATTTTTGGGAATCAATAAGTACTGAAAGAATTAACACAAAAAAGAAATAGAAATTTACAAAAGAATTGAGGAAAAATCCCACCTATCACAGATTAATAATTTTTACTGATTAACTGAAAACTAAAGAAATATGACTAAGCTACAAATCTTCAAGATAAACAGCTCTCTGCTACACACTATACATGGAGGAAGAGTTAATTAAAAGATTAAATCTATTTGCTTTGCTAATTGAAGCTGATTAAATACCTAAAACTTATCAATAATCTGTTTTAATTAAGGTTCATTTAATGGCCCAATTCAAAATTTGATGACCTATTTTTATGTAAGGGGAGGCTTTGGCAGCCATAAAGATGACGTGTCCTCTTCTTTCCTGCATTACATTACTGCAAACTGACCAACAAGGCATCCTGTGTATCCTCAGTTGGTTGCTGTTTTTTAGTCTATAAAAACAGTTTTTGGTTTTATTTTAATATTTCTCAATCATGGAAGTGGGATAAACAGCGTGTTGCCTGAATGGGTTGGATCTGTGGTTATACTTCTGGCCCTTTTCTGGACTCTTGTAGCAGAAACCGTGTCTAGATCTTGTAGAAGGCATCCCACAATCCTTTGTGCTGACCTCGCCACCCGTGTTAGATCCTTCCTCTCCTGTAAAGCGCAGCTCCAATACCACATTGTCATGCTGAGACACAGGATGCTTTCTATTGTAGCTCTGTAAAAGTTATGATCACAGCTTCCTCTGGATTTCTGTTCACATGACTGCTGACGAGGCAACAAAGTTCCTAAAGGGCTAGTTTAGCGTTGGTTTTTGGCTGCTTGTAGGCTACAATAATTACAGAACTGAGCTCTCTAATCAATTCACATGGTCTTTAAATGGTCATAAGTCTCATTTTGCAGCATTTGTATAAAATTGTTTTCCGTCACCAGACAGAAAAATGTTCTGCCTACATTACGTTTAAAGAACAGAATTATGGCATTTTGTTCTTGCACCCCTGGGAGCGAGAACACATTTTCTGCTCTTCATATGAATCTTAGTATGTATATTTACTAAATCTGTTCAGTGAACAGATCACAAACTGTTTCCTCATTAATAACGAGCTGACGCAAACATTGATTCTCACATGATTGGAGAAACAACAAAAGGGGGAATTCTATTATTTAATTACTGTATTATAATATTTTTCATCAGGTTAATTCAGCTCATATAGTGTGCGGATTTGCAGCGATGAAAAAGACAAATTGACCTACATCCAATCATTTTAGCATTTTTTATTTTACTTTCATTAATGTTAAAAACATTGTCAAAATGTTCAAAAATGTTAATAATGTGGAAAGTTAAGTATTTTAATCTTTCACTTCAGAAAGTGAAACTCACATAATATATAGATTCAATGGACAGAGAGGAAAATATTTCAAGCCTTGATTTATTATATTTTGAATATTCTGGCTCACCGAGAACTAAAACTCAAAACTCAGTGTCTCAGAAAAAAAGAAGATTACATGAGATCAATAAAGGATCTTTTACAAGGAAATCTCAGGCTTCTGAAAAGCATCTTCACTTCAGTCCACTGACTATTCAATATGACTGTACAGGCACAGGTATAAAAATTATAACATTGTGAAAAGTTTTTAAATCCACTCATTCTGACGCTGCACTAAATGGATTTTACTTGACAATCGTCTCTGAGCTGCAGCTCTCCCTGTTGCTGGTGCACCTTTTCCTACCACACTTTTTCCTTCCTCTCAACTTTCTACGAATATGCGACAACCTTAATCACACTGAATTTTGGGTTTTCCGTAATCTGTAAGCTGCAATCACCAAAATGACAAGAAATAAAGGCTTGAAATATTTCTGCTCCCTACGTAATAAATCTATATGTTAAACGAGTTTCACTTTCTGAAATGAGTGACAAAAAATATTGCACTTCCCCACAAAATTGTTTAGCTGTACTTCTTAAAAAGGAAGGTAAAGGCTGATGTGTGATTTTACATGTAACTACTGCAGGTTAAGATTGTAATTTTTTACATGGACTATTTAAACTTACACCACGAACCCTTAAACAAACTCCCAGTGACTCCATTTAACTTTATCTCTTCTCCTCAAACACCATCTCCCTTCTACTTCTTGCTTTTTCTCCACTTTTCTCTCCTTCTTTTCCAATTTCCCCTCCCGGCTCCTTTGCCTCTTCCTCTTCTCCTGTCATTTTCCCCATTTTTCCATTTCTCCCCTTTCTCCTCGGCCTCTGCTGTCCCCGGGGGGTACGAGACAGGCTGGGAGATTCTGCGTGCGCGCTGCTGTCATGGCCTGAGCTCCCATCTGAGGAGCCTTTGATGGTGCTGGGGATTATTCATCCTGTTCGTTGGGCCATGTAGCGCTGTCACACAACAGCAGCGGCATCGCATGAACGTACAGACGTGCACATAAAGGCACACTCTTGATTAATATAGCTGCGGAAAAACTTCATACATCGCTTTACTTTGAAGTTGCATCTGCGGTTGTTATTAGGAAATTGTGACGTTAAGATGCAGTGATGATTCTTAGCTCATCCAGCAGCGCAATCATCACTTAATTGATGTTACACATGTATGGTGCAGGCACACGGATTTGCTTCTTTTTTTTGTCTCCTGCGGCAAAACACGCTCAGCGTCGCGCGAACAAATGTCATAAACTGGTGGCAAAATGAAAAAATAACCCCTTGTAAATATTCTGTTTAATCTCTTTTCAGTTGGGATAATTTATACAGTAAAAATAATTTTTTAACGCAAAATGTATCAGAATTCGACAAGTCTCAATGTCTCAATGTGATTTACTGCACTTCCTTTTATAACCTGCTCCTATTAGCTTGACATTTTAACAGATCCTCTGGTACCTTAGTGTATAAGAATAATCTGCATGACACAAGTATAAAAAAATGAGGTTAAAAGGGTGATGCACTAATATTGTCTGTACAGCGCTGAGCAAAGGTTTTAAACAATCCTTCATCCATCATCTGAGAAGCCAGACGTCCTTCCTGGGCATCATTTCTCCAGGTATTTTCTGGACTTTGGTGTCAGTAGAATAAAAGAAATAGAAAATATAAATTGGGCTACAAACATATCTACAGTAAAACTAATCAAATCAGGGCAATAAAAACAACAAAAAAATAAGAAAAAGAAAAGACTGTCTCCTGCTGAACTAGAATTAAAAGCCAAGTCAAAAAGACTGGTCTTTAAAAGAGTTTTAAATGGGACACATTGTGCCTTTTTAACCATTTTCCCATTGAAATCATTCAGTTGTGGTCTATATAAAGTGTAACTGAGATGTTTGGTCTGAATTCCTCGTTATTGTTGCCCGACATCCTCTCTTGTATCCCTGTTCTGAGATGCATCTGAGAGCAACTTGTTTTGGTGCCGTCTCTTTAAAACTAAATAAAGCACTTTACACCCAGCCCCCCTCCAGGTGGCAGAGCAGTCCACTCCACCTAATTTGCCCATTTTTGTAGATTACACCGTATTCCGCATTTTTGTAGTATGCGGATTACGGTGTAATCAATTGTGTGGGTTAAAACGCCAAACAACCCAACAATTTCACTTCCAATTAGTTTAGGCATCCTTGAACTTGGACTACAAAATTGCAGTGAAATAAGTGGCAATATTGGTGATCCAGAAATCCATGACCTTGTTTAGCAGCTTCGCAGCAAACACTGTGATGTAATTGATAAAAAAACAAAGAAAACTGAACTGCTTGAGAAATATGACCCAACCAGAATATATATTCTTGAAAGACTACATTAAACATTCTGCTCTCCCAGAGACTCCACATACACAGCTAAATGTATTTATGGACTAAAAAAGTGACATGTCCCCTTTTAAAATCATTCTAAGTACAGCATTAGCCAACCTAACAGTGAGTGGAAGATCATGGAAATGTTTGAGAGCTGCAGCAGAGAAAGCTCTGTCATCAAAAAGCAGCAGGTTACCTGACCTCACAGTTCTGGTAAGAACATGCTTGTGTTCCAAAGCAAAAGTAAAATCTTTAAAACAATCCTAAAACATACAATAAGCCAGTGCAGGAAGGACAACATGGGAGTAATCTGCTCACGTCTTCTTTTATCAGTCAGCAGAGGAGCAGCAGCATTTTGGACCAGCTGCAGTTGTCCATCCCAGAATGGAGAGACTTGCAGTAGTCCATTCTAGAAGTAATAAGAGAGTCAATCAGCCTTCCAAGAGCACATCGAGGTAGAAAGGGTTTGATTTTAGCGATGGAAGAAGCTAGACACAACTACTACACTGAACTATTCATCAAATTTAAAACTATTATCAAAAAATATCCCAAAATTCCTAACAGCTTTAAGACCAAAACGATGTATAAGACCAAGTCTGTTAATAATTCCCAACATCAACTTAGTCTTATTTCCATTCAGGTACAGGAAGTTAATCTCCACTCAAGTTTGAATGTGCTTTAAATAGTTTTCCAGCTGAGGTTTTGAAGTGTTGCAGTAAACCAGGCACCTCTACCTTTCATCTGAGTTCTTCCTTCACCAAACAGGCAGAAGCATCTTTATCAGAGCCAAACGAGCTCAGATATGTTCATCCAGCTCCCAGTCCATCCTGTCATCGCTCCAAAATACACGAGCTCCTCATGTAGAGACCGGACAACACCTTCACATCATGGATTTAGATCCACACCAGGAACTTCAGTTCTTTTCAGATGTTTTCACAGCTTGCAGTTGTCTGATGGACTTTTCTGGCAGACCCGTGAAGACACCGCTGCAGTAATCAGTATGACTAAAGATAAATGCATGCATTAGTTTTTCCAGATCCTGCTAAATCATCAGTCCTTTAATCCTGCAAATGTTCTTCAGGTGATAGAAGGCCGACTTTGTAGTTGTGTTTAGATGATTTTGTTCACAAACTCTTGATCACTCCTCTATCTGTCCAAAAAATATTACGTCAGTTTTGTTTTTATTCAATTAAAGAAGATTTTGGGCACATCCATGCATTCTTCTAAGCATTTATTCAGTGCTTGAACTGGTTTATAGTCACCTGGTGACATGGTGATGTAAAGCTGTGTGTCGTCTGCTTAGTTATGGACTGACGTTGATGTTTTTTATGATATAAGCTAGAGGGAGCATGTAGATGTTGAATAGGAGGGAACCTAATGGACCCTTAGGGAACCCCACATGTGATTTTTGTCACCACTGATGTTAAATTACGTTACTTAAGCTCTCAAGTTTGATACCAACTTTTTATGGAGCACTAACATTTCTGGTTTGAGAAGATTTCTGAACAATCTGTGTTTAAACATCTGCGTCAAACCAGGCCTGGCGGCTGGTCCAAACTGAACGTTTTGTAGACGTCTTCACCTATTTATGGATTTGGAGTTGATATTCCATGAATGTCTGTACATGTTGGTTTGTGAGTTTGCTCTCTTACAAAGATAATACCTGTTTTATTTTAGTGGAGAGAAGAATTAACCAAGAACAAAATCAACCTGTTACAGAAGACTTCAGAAATCGGGTTTGCATGTTGTTGGTTGAAAGACATTTTTGAACCCAGCAACATAATTTCAGTCTTAGTTGAAAATGTTTCTTTCAGTTGGTGTTGAGCTTTACATAAATCTCAGAATTCTTCTATACAGATCCTCTCATCTGTATAGAAGCTCACAGCTTCAGGTTCCTCCACAGATTTCCTGTAGGTCTAGAGAAGGCCTAGGTCTGAGGAAGATGAGTTTTCTTCAGCCGGTTCCTTTGTTGCCTTTCCGGCTTCTTGGTCAGCTTTACCTGTGAAATGTTTAATTAATATTTGACCTTTCTCAGGGTCATCCAATGAGACCAAATCTTGAGCTCTGGGTCAAGAGTGAATAATGCTCATTGTTCATGTCTTCTGTTTCTCAGTAACAGCACCATCAGCTGTCAGCTTCTCACCCAGATCTACTTTTTTAATCCTGGCACCCTTTGACAGCCCCGTAGTGGTGGAGAGGTTAGATCGGGTCAAATTCATTTTGTGGACAGATGTACTTTTTTACACATAAGTTTAGATCAAATAACACAATATTTGTATTTGATGTATTGAATAATCTGGCTGCCACATTTTATTTAATCTGGTATCTACTTTTTTATCTTCTGCTCTTGGTGTTTCTTTAGGGCTAATTTTAGAGCTAATTTTAGACTAGTTAGTTCTTTTATTTCTGTTCTTCATTGCTAATAAATGTGTGTATGCCACTGTCACATCCGGATTCCCCCCCTCCAGGACAGTAAAGGGATTTCTATCTTTCATGGGCAGGTAAGCAAACTTTCACAGCTGTCGTCATTTCTGCTTTAACTTTCTGTTCTCTCTCTTTTCTCTTCATAGTAGGTACACCTGGTCTGGCGTTCTGTTAACTGTGACATCATCCAGAGAAGACGGCTCACCCGCTACTACCATCTAATGTAGAACAGATTACTAGATCAATGTGTGCTTCTGTGCTTTTTTGTCTCTCTTGTTTGTCTCTGCTCTGTCTTCTGTAACCCCAGTCGGTCGAGGCAGATGACCGTTCATACTGAGCCCGGTTCTGCAACTACTACAGAGGACAGGTTTTACCCAGCGCCTCTGCCATGCTGCCCCTGGTAAGAACCTCAGATCTTCTGAAACTTACTGAAACAGCCTGAGAGGAGAGAGGTAAAGCCGCGTTGTTTCATCTGCACAGCTGCAGAGCAAAAGGACGGAGATGCATTTTCTTTTCTTTAAGGTTAATAATGTGTTTCACACCTTCTCATCAATCAGTCGTTCCCTCATTTCTTTCACAATTCTTCTGATGTTCTTCCTGCAACAAACTGTCAGGAAACGTTTCTCATCCAGATTCAGCTTCAGGGAAGATTCAAAGAAGATTTAAAGTCTAAAAACTGAAACATATCGTGTTTTTTTAAGTCTCGGGGACTCATTTCAATGTTTGCTTTATCAAAGGGTCCGAATGCAGGTCCGGCTGTCAGAACATTTCCATAAAGTTCTTTCAGAAGACTTTCCTCCAGAACCAGTTTGTAGGAAGTTTAAACCAAACAAGCTGATTTGTACAGAAATGTTCTCTGAGACGTTCATGTAGATCCTCTTCACTGGTACCGGGTCAGAACCGCTTTCCCCTCAGAACTGTCTTAATTCTTGGTGGCACAGAGCCAACAGGCGTCTGAAACCTCCTTCAGAGATGTTGGCCCATGTTGACGTGATGGCATCCCACTGCTGCAGCAGATTAATGGGCTGAGCATCCGTGATGAGGTTCTGAAGTCAGTCGGACCCAGACCTGGTGACTGTGGAGGCCTCTGGTATCAAATGGTCTCACTGGCGCTCAAGAACCATCAGAACACGGATCCACTGGGGTCAAAAAGGGACGGAGATGGTCAGCAACCATAGTCTGGAAGGTTTTTCCTTCCCGCTAATGGGTAGTTTTTCTTTCCACTGTCGCTTCATGCTTGCTCAGTATGAGGGATTGCAGCAAAGCCATGTACAATGCAGACGACTCTCCCTGTAGCTCTACGGTTCCCCAGGAGTGAATGCTGCTTGTCGGGACTTTGATGCAATCAACTGGTTTCCTTATATAGGAAATGTTTGACCAATCTGTATAATCTGACTGATTTTGACTTTGTAAAGTGCCTCGAGATGACATGTTTCATGAATTGGCGCTATATAAATAAAATTGAATTGAATTGAATTGAATAGATTTCTTTTTTTATATAATAAGTTGTAAATCCGATTTTAACTTTGATATAATGTTCCTTTTTCTTAGTTTTCCCCATGTTAATTTATTTTGTAACATATCTGATTGGTTTGAATGCGTGTGCTGGTTTAGTGACATGGCTCCTTGCTCTCAGTTCTCACCTCACTCAAACTCCAATCTGAAGACCTGTTTTGGATGTTTTTCCCATCTTCTTCTTCTTCTTCTTTTTTTTACCAGGGTCCCTAGAGGAATTTGGGTGCTTCTCCTTAATGATCCTGAATGGTGCAGCAGTGGCAGTATGTGGGCTGCTGGTGTAGGCGATGGGAGATGGAAGAGCAGAGCTCCACAGCACCTCATTAGGCCCAAAACTCCCGAGCTGGAGGCACATTAAAGAGCAGCCATGCCTTTCAACATGTGCCTGCGAGTCTGCCTTCCCCGTTCTCCCCGCTGCTGGAGCACCTCCTCATCCTTAAGATGCATCCATGCACAGAATGTAAGCAGAGAGACAGAGTGGACTGGTGTGATTTAAGGACGCGGCGGAGCTCGTCTAAATGGTGCAGTAAATACGGTCAACACATATGTGAACCGTGATCAGATGAAAATAATAAATTCTACCAAAACTGAGAGATGGAAAATAAAGATGGTGATAGATTCTGCTCAGACGCTCTCGTTTTTTTCTTTTTTTGTGTGTGCCGGCAAGGCAGGGATCACTGTAATCCACTAAAGCCTTCCACCTCTTCACGTACTCCACTGAAGTGGAGCTGGCTCCTCTTCTCTCTGTGAAGTTTGGCTTTGGAGGCTTCAGCAGGTCAGGCCCCTTTGTGATCGCTGTCATATTGATGAAGCACCCGCTCTGCGGCTGGTCCGAGACCTGCCCAGACTTCAGCCAACATCCCCGCGTCTTCAGGAGACGGGTGGAGCTGCTCCCCCCGGCGAGCGCACAGGAGAAGCAAAAAGGATGATGATCGCATTCAGACTTTTTCATGTTTACGAGCGAGGCGGCTGTAGCTGTAAACACGCCACCAGGAGAGAGCGAGAGCTGTTAGGAGGATTTGATCAAATGCGTTTCTTTCTCAAGCGCTGAAATCAATATCCGCCGTCATAATAAACACGAGGGCATTAGAGATGGATGCTCGTAAGGACGTACGGCATGTCATTAATGCAGTTTATTTCAATTAGCTCCTCGCTGGGCGGGCCTTGAAAGCCCACAGGGATATTTTGTTGAAAAACTGAGCCGCGAGAGGAGGATTGCCAGCTAATATGATGATGTGATGAGAACGTTTGGTGCCATAACAAGCAACAAACCGCAAAGTTTTAATTAAAGCCATAACAAGCTTGCCATCTTTTGCTCACTAACTAGGAGAGCGAGCGAGCCAAAAGGTTTTCCAACGGACTCGAAAATGCTTTTAGATGAAAGAATTAAAATCCGACTTGTGTTTTTTTTTTTTTTTTTTTTTCTCAGACTGTCAAAACAGAACTAATCCTGAAGTTAAAAAGCTCCTTGCAAGCAAATTTAAGAACAGAACAGTGATTGCCAGCAAGCAGAACGCCATTATGGAATAAAATAGAACACAAAGGAGAGCCTTTAGGTTTTACCTCCGGAGTGGCTCCCTGTCATGGGTGACACAAGCCATTATTTTTCTGTTTTCACTGTATTTCATTTAAATTTCCATTCCGCGTCTGAGAAATGAATATTTGATCTTTCCTCCCCCCCCCACTCTCCCCCCTCTGAACCTGTCACTGATGGGCCTTTGAAGCTGCAAGACACTGCATTGTGTTTGTGACACTGCGGGATATACAGGGGAAAAAGATCAAACTTCTCTGCAGAGCGGGGGGAACAAGAAAAGGTAAACACGCCGACCGGCTGCTTTACCTGTTTAGAGGCCCCTCTTTGTTTCCACGGCTTGGACCAACAAATGTTTGGAGGCCACAGTCCTGTGCAGTGTTTGCTTTTCTGGAAACGACAGTCGGCTTTAATGTTTTTTTTTTGTGTGCTTTTTATTTGTTTATTTTGGGGAGAGAACTGCTTCAGTTTGCAAAAAATAACTTTCTCTATGAGACTTTACTGTTGCCATGCCTCCTCTCTAAACCGTCAACAGGAGTTTCTAGGCAATCAAAGCAAGGCACGTGTATTTGTGTTCACACCATTAATGCACAAGCTTATTGGAGTGTTTTACAGGAAAGTAGAGAAACACGGTTAAAGTAAATGACATTAAATACATAAAATTCCAGCAAACATTTAACATCAAAGCTAAATTACAGTAAGTGACTAGCTAAAGACATTTAACATTCTCTATATCTGCAGATGACAACATTGTATTGCTCTAGTGAAAGTTTGGAATATCTTCTGAATAAGGTTGAGAGGGAGCTAAAGGGTTTAAAGAAATTAACACTAAAGGCAAAATGTAAAATATGTCATATTTAGCAACAGCCAAATAAAGGATGAGCTCAGTCACCTGATGAACTAGTTTTCACTTAAAAGAGGGGATGATACCAGATAACTGATCAGAAGTTGAGTCAGAAGCCTTTTGTCAAGCAGGTAAAAAGTAAAATGTCCAAAATTATTGGATTAATAAATGAAATCAAAAACAACCCAAAGCGCTACACCTCCTCCTTCTCAGCAACTCATCCAAGAATTATCCCAGGTTTAGGTTTCTCCAGGGGTGTAACACTCCAGTCCTTCTTTCTATGTGCAATAAAGACAATGTAATTTATAGTGTTAACAATTATTTGTACTTTTACATGATTTACTTATGATGACACATTTTTCCGTTCTACTTTTTTAGTTATTTTTTTGCAATGCTGATAATTTTATTTAGAAAAGTGTGCTATTGCTTTGGTTTCTGCACCTTTCCTGAGCCATTGTAATTAACTCTCATCCAGTGATGTGTTTGATGATGCAAATCTAAATGACAATAGGTATAAGTCTTACTGCTGTCTCACAGTCCCATACACAACTTATTATGTGAAAGTATAGGGTAATACAGATAAAACACTAAACATGTTTATATAATTCAATTTAAGTTTGTGTATATAGCTACTATTCACAGCTCACGTCATTCCAAGGTAACCTGGCCAGTCAGATGGACAATGTGACAATGTTCTGCACATTATCAATATGGGACTACTCCTATTAAATCTGTTTGAGGAAAGGAGGGACATGCAGCAGAGCTCTCCAAGCTGATTAGGCGATGCGACACTTAGTGCCCACCTACCAAAGGCTGGTTTTAGCCAATCACCATATCAGTGAGAAACCACAAAAAGTTACCCTGGTTCTGGCTGTTCTTCTTTCAAATAAACTGTGACAAATTCTGACAAAATGGATGTGATACGCGTGCATCCACCTTCGCTGACATGTTTATGTTGGTTCAGCAGGTCTTGCTATCGTCACAGCTCTATGTCCCGCCTTAAACCACAATGACGCAACGTGATTGGCCCAAACCGTTATTTTTGGTTCGGTTGAAGAGGGAGCGGTACAAGATGGATTCTCATGTGTTTGTCAACGCACAAATACCACAAGAATTCCATCCATCCATTTTCTAACACACTTTATCCCTCTTTGGAGAGCGAGGGGTGCTGGTGCCTATCTCCAGTGTTCAATGGGCGAAAGGCGGGGTTCACCCTGGACAGGTCGCCAGTCTGTCGCAGGGCAACACAGAGACAAACAGGACAAACAACCATTCACACACACACTCACACCTAAGGACAATTTAGAGAGACCAATTAACCTAACAGTCATGTTTTTGGTCTGTGGGAGGAAGACGGAGTACCCAGAGAGAACCCACGCATGCACAGGGAGAACATGCAAACTCCATGCAGAGAGACCCAGGGTTGGACTGGACCCTGAACCTTCTTGCTGCAAGGCAACAGCGCCACTGTTCCACTGTGCAGTCCCAACAAGAATTCATCTCGGATAATCCCAGGCACTTTACAAAGTCCATTTAATCAAATCAGTCAGACTGGTTATACATTTTTCTATCTAAGGAAACTCAGCAGATTGCATGGTGTCACTGACTTGCAGCATTCACTCCTCCTCACAGCAACAGTGGACATTTGTCTGCACTGTGGGTGGTTTTGTAGCAAACACCAAGCAAGCATGTAATGACAGTGGAGAGGAAAACTTCCCTTTAACTCAATTCACTTCAATTCAATTCAATTTTATTTATATAGCGCCAAATCATGAAATATGTCATCTCAAGGCACATTACAAAGTCAAATTCAATCAGATTATACAGATTGGTCAAAAATGTTGTATATAAGGAAACCAGTTGATTGCATCAAAGTCCCGACAAGCAGCATTCACTCCTGGGGAACCATAGAGCCACAGGGAGAGTCGTCTGCATTGTTGATGGCTTTGCTGCAATCCCTCATACTGAGCAAGCATGAAGCGACAGTGGGAAGAAAAACTCCCCATTAACGGGAAGGAAAACCTCCGGCAGAACCAGAACCGGGCTCAGTATGAACGGTCATCTGCCTCGACTGACTGGGGTTACAGAAGACAGAGCAGAGACACAACAAGACAGACAAACAAGCACAGAAGCACACATTGATCTAGTAATCTGTTCTACATTAGATGGTAGTAGGGGGTGAGCCGTCATAGTAATAGGAAGAACCCTCTTGCAGAAGAAAGACCAGACAGAGCAAAGACACAAAAGGAGCACAGGAGCACTGATCCAGGAATACTTTCTGTGTTAGAGGGGGTAGTGGCAGACGAGCTCCATAGGCGGCCATGGCCAAGAGAGAAACACAACCAAGCACACAGGCTCTGAGTAAGTTTTCTGGTCAAGAGGATTAAGGAGAGCACATACAGTTACTATCAAAGGTTCAGCCAACAGCTATGTGTAGGAGAGACAGGGGCAGCTGGATCATCTATAAGATGAAGTTGTTGACAGCAGTAGCTCAGCCAATCTGCCCCTGAGGATGGTGTCACAGCTAACAGAACGCCAAGCCAGGTGTAGCTACTTTGAAGAGAAAAAACAGAGAGAACAAAAAGTAAAAAGTTGAAATAACAACAATTAATGCAAAATTGGAGAACAGTAAGAGAACTCAGCAGAGTGAGAATAATAGATCCGTATTTCCTCTAGCAGCCTAAGCCTATATCAGCATAACTACAGAGATTTTTAGGATAAACTAAGCCACTCTGACTAGAAGATTTATTCAAAAAGTTTACTACAGAACAATACTGCAGGAAACATAGACGGGTAAGATAATAATGATCCAACATATAAAATGTTTATCAAATTACAGCCGTTGGTATTAAAGAGTCAAAGTGTGAATTTAAATAATTAAAGACAAATATTTAAACAAGGTGTAAATCTAACAGAGGGCTAACATGTAAATAACTGTGATGAAGAATTAAGAGAAGTCTCCCTTAACATATTTAAATCTGTATAAAAAACAAGTGGTGGACAAATATCAACCTAGAGATATTGAGATCTGAACCCATTCCTGCACACTTAGAGAAATAATTCTTTGATGTTTATTTTTTTCTCCTTCAGTCTTGATAAAGAAACATACCTGCTGCCATTAAAGGGTTTGTAAAATAGTGCAGACGTAATAAGCTAACTAACCCTTCTGTGTGCTCAATATACAATAAAAATTAATTTAACTATACATGATAAAACATCTTTGAAAAAATAGTAATGTAGCATTATGGTAGAGCTGCAGTAAACAGCAATGTTTGCCATTCCTAATTTAGAGAAAACACTTTCCGCAACTCTTCTGTTTTCAGGAACTAGAGCTGAGGAGTACAGGAACTAAATGCAGCCTCCTCTGGTTTGGTTCTGGTGCTGCGATCTCATTAACTATTTATGTGTGTGTCTATACAGTATGTTTTCATTTCCATTTGCTACTTAAGACCTTTTCTGATACCATCTTCTGAAGACCGCAAGGCATTATGGTAACTAATGCCCAGTCCTAAACCCCGCAGACTGCCAGAATGGGTGCCTGAGCAATACCCTTAGGCTCAGATTGCTTCCCGGGCGCCGTAAGCTGCCGGCTGCTTCCTAAGAGATGGGTTAAATACAGAAGAATAA
Source organism: Fundulus heteroclitus (assembly GCF_011125445.2). Classification (NCBI taxonomy): domain Eukaryota; kingdom Metazoa; phylum Chordata; class Actinopteri; order Cyprinodontiformes; family Fundulidae; genus Fundulus; species Fundulus heteroclitus. The sequence continues at coordinate 40,212,334 of NC_046365.1, read as the reverse complement.
TTGTGTTGGAATGCATAATTGTGATGTCAAAGATTTCTTTCTTGTGGTATGTTGGGAATTATGTTTAGGTTAAGGTTTGTGTCAGGAATATACTGGTAATGGTTTGGGTCCGGCATTACTTCAGTTACTAAAATGAATAGAAATCATTTGCCAAACAATTTGCATTGTTTGTTGTTATTTCAACTTGTAACTTTTTGTTCTCTGTCTTTTTTCTCTTCATAGAAGGTACACTTGGTCTGGCGTTCTGTCAGCTGTGACATCATCAGGGGAGGCAGATCATCCTCTATTACCATCTAACATAGAAAGTACTCCTGGGTCAATGTGAGCTTCTGTGCTTTCTGTGTCTCTGCTCTGTCTTCTCTAAGCCCCAGTGGGTGGAGGCAGATGAGCGTTCACACTGAGCCTGGTTCTGGTTCTGCTGGAGGTTCTCCTCCCTGTTAAAGGGGAGTTTTCCTCTCCACTGTCGCTTCATGCATGCTCAGTATGAGGGATTGCTGCAAAGCCATCAACAATGCAGACGACTGTCCACTGTGGCTCTACGCTTTTTCAGGAGGAGTGAATGCTGCTTGGAGAGACTTGATGCAACCTGCTGGGTTTCCTTAGAGAGAAAACTTTCTCACCAACCTGGAGGATCTGATGGAGTCTGACTTTGGAAAGAGCCTTGAGATGATGTGTGTTGTGAATTGTCGGTTTATAAATAAAACTGAATTTAACTGAATGTAAATACTAGTATGAACTGAAAGGCATGTAAGTGTGCATGTGTTCTTGTACTTACAGCTGAGTGAAAAATGTTTTTGCTCATTTTACTAGTAAAGTGAGGACCTTTTTTTTTGGTCCTCACTTTTTTCAGGGCTACAGGTTAGTTTTAGGTTTAGGATTAGGATTAGGCCATAGAAAGGGTTGAAAATGAATGGAAGGTGGTCAGTGGAGTTCAAGGCACGGTCCTCACTTTGCATTTTAACCAAGGATGTGTGTGCATGCGTGCGTGCGTGTGTGTGTGTGTGTGTGTGTGTGTGTGTGTGTGTGTGTGTGTGTGCGTGCGTGTGTGTGTGTGTGTGTAACACAACCTCATTGGAGGTCTTTGCCAGTGCAGCTTGTGGAATTCCCCTTTCCAACATCAAATGGGAGAAAAGGTTTATGCAGCTTTCCAATTAACACCAAACCTGAATATGTGATGAGATGAAAGCTGATGGAAGCAGCCAGAGGTGGACGGAGAGTGTAAAAAAAAAAAGTAACATTAGTTGTCAAATATATATATATATATATATATATAAATATATATAAAAAAGAAAAATAAACTCTGAGCTGTGTTTAAAACACCCTGATTCTCTGCTCCTAATTATGAAAAATAGAGGGGAAACATGGCCTAATAAAAAGTGGAAATTGAGCAGCCTAGTTAGTCATAATTGACTAATTTTGTTTGTAAGGTCATGATAGCACTTAAAGCCTCTCTGGATCTCTTCCCGCAGAAATGCAGCATGCAACACAGGAAGCTCTTTTGTGTGCCAGCGAGCGCTGATGTGCTTTCTGTTTCCATGCCAACTCACTTTCATCTTTCATCTTTCTTACCAGCTCATCCTACGCTTCAGATGAATTAGGTTTGTTACAAATTCTTTTGAAGTGCACATACACACACATACACACACACACACGTCCCCCACCCCACCACCACCGTGCAACCCCACTTCAGCGAAACAAAACAAAAACACTGAGGAGCTACAAATGTAAGCCAGTAATCTTGCTCGTTTCGGCTCCTTGGCTAACCAATGGCGCTGCGGACAGGATATTTCCACTTCATTTCAATTTGGAAGACGTCCCTCGCTCCTTCTACCTCTTGGCTTCCATTTTCTGCTGTTGTGTGCAGCGCCGCGTTGCACAGTTCATTTCCATTATGAGGACGGTCGCTGAGAGGGTTGTATTGTGGGTTAGTAATGATCTTCAATTACACTGATGCCAGTACCTAAGGGGCAAAAAGAAAGGTGGGGGTCTCTTGAGGATCAAAGGGTTAGACCTGAAGAAGACTTCTGTGTCCTTGCAGATGCATTTTCTCAAAATGATCCCATGAATTCTGCCTCCGGACACAGAAAGGTAATTTTTAGACCCGGAGCTGTGTGCGTCTATAATGGAAAAGATGGAAAATCTGGTTCAGCCTCCAACCTTGGCCTTGGAGATATTTATGATAACCTTATCAACTCTATATTTTGCAGCTCTCTATTTGACCTCAGATTCCGTTCTATGAAAACAGACTTAATTCCGTGTTTCTGAACATCATGTTTAATGATGCTTTATTCAACAAAAGCATGTACAAAGTGCAGTTCAATGCTTTAAAAGTCAAACTCTTGAAGCTTTAGTTGTTAAACAACCAACTAGGCAACACAAGATGCTAGATGTTCATACAGTCTGGAATGTCACCAACGATGTCTCTAAATTGTCTCTAAAGGTGCAAAAAAAAGTCCTTTTAAAAATGTTGAGGAAGAATCATCAAAGTCGTACATTTCATGGGGCTGGGGGGCCTAAAAAGTCACTGTCTAGTCAGGAGAAACAAAATTGTGTTTCCAAAGAAATGCTGTGTATTATTGCCCCTATTAACCCCAAGAACCTTTGATTTTAGACATAAATTGACATTTAAATACACATATCATGGGATTTTGATAACAAGTGCAAAGGGATATCTGAATCAGTTCCCAAAAAAACCCTAAAGGACTAATGTGCAAAGTTATTTGTTACTGCCAAACGTGTGCAGACCGTCGGTCTGTTCCTGAGTTAGTGGTACAGAAACCATAATGTCTATACTTGCATGAATCATTCTGCAGGTATTCAGTGATGCAATAAGCGGTTTTTTACCACTAGGTGGAGCTTGACCAGTGTCTGTAGACCAAAACAAGATCTGTATCAAACCACGCCTCTCTCCTTTCTCCACGCCTTTAAATATTCCATCGCATTACTATTGAATTTAAAAGAACATTGCTATATACCTCTCCAATAATCATGGAACAGTGAGTCAAATTTCTTTATGTGTCTGAAGAAAGCAAATTAAATCTCTAATGTGAGGCTATCAAAATAAAACAAAAATTGTGACTAAGAACTCATTACCAACTCGAGGAAAACACATAGTTACAAAACCAACACTGAATACAAAACTCACATAGTCACAATAAGAAAAGATGTTTACATTTTTATTTTAAAAACAGAGTTAAAGTCCAAAGATTAACTTGGCCAGTCCAAAGCCATCTGCCATTTCTTACCCTTGGGAACTCAGGCTTTCAACCAGAAGTGGTGGATCTTTGGTTGACAACCAAACATTTTGTCCCACCTTATATCCAGAGGCGACACATCGACGATGGTTAGCAGCCTTTAAATCATATTTAAGTTTGTTTGCAGTTGCAACGACCCGGACAGCTGAGAATTTGCACAGACGTTTCCTCACTGTTCCGATACTTTTGGAGAGGAGTGGACAGTTTAGGTTAACGATCATCTGTAGGTAGCAAATCTACACTTTGGTTACAGAATCCTAAGAGGGTTTTATTCATTCCTGATCTACCCTTATTTGCTTTCTAATGCAGTTATTTTTCTAATCACAGTGCAAGTTGCAGGATTTTAATTTGAAAATTTAATTTGGTACAGAATCATGTTTTTTATGCTATTGTGTATATATTTTTTCAAATCCATCATGATTTCGTTATAATCAAGCTCATTGCACACACCTGTTTCCTACACTTTATAAGCTCTCCACAGACAGCTAGACAGCAGCAGATTCTCCAGGAGCAATCAACTGGTTCCCTTATATAGGAAATTTTTGACCAATCTGTAAAATATGATTGATTTGACTTTGTAAAGTGCCTCGAGATGACATGTTTCATGAATTGGCGCTATATAAATAAAATTGAATTTAATTGTTAAACACATCTGTCTGCTTTGCATGATTTTTTGTAGGAAGGAGTGACGTTCCACCCAGACGTTTCTGGAAATAACACAGAATGTTGTTATCCAGCCCAGTGCAGAGGATAACCAGGTCATTTCATGCATCTATCTATTTTTCTACAAAAGATCTGAAGTTCATTTATGAATATGATGAATATGTGTAAATCTCACAGCAGCATTAAAAGGTCTTTATAGTCATCTAATTTCAAAGATGACTCAATGAACAACAAGCTAGTAAATCATCATCCCTGCACCCATTGCGAAGACATCATCCGTTGATCACCAAACCAAGGAAAATATTGATTAAAATATTATTAGCAATGCCAGAGCAGATTGCATCCTGGATGCAGTGAATGGAGTCATATTTTACTGGGATTTCTTACAGTTTGACCTCTAATTAGCTTTAAATCCTTGACAACATGTTGACATTAGGTTGATGCAAATCTCATTGAAGCCACTGTGAAGATGCATGCAAACAGACACAGAGTATGTCCATGTAAAAAAAAAAAACCACCGTGCACTCAAACCACATCCAAGATCAACTCATTTAACGCCCGATTATGTCTGGCAGTTTGTGAGGAAAATTATAGACACTGAAATTCCTTGGTCAGCCTTTCAAAACCGGAATACGTCGGTAATTTACTTGATTGGAATACAATCTTGAGGTTCAATTAAATCCAAGCCAGTTTGGAATAACTTACAGGGAGACTGATTTATTTAGGTTAAGCTGCCACTGGTGCCTTGCAGAAAAGTGGGGAAGCTTTAATGGAATGATATTTCATAACTGAAGTGAAAAATATTCCAGCCCCTTGAAAAGACGTTTAAGGAGCATGAAAGGAGCCAAGGGTGATACTATAACCCTACAACATTTGGTTAATTGGAGATTGGTCACGGGCTGTAATATTTGACTGTAATCTGAAAGGCCTGTGAAAGCAGGAGCAGAGAGAGAGAGAGAGAGAGAGAGAGAGAGAGAGAGAGAGAGAGAGAGAGAGAGAGAGAGAGAGAGAGAGAGAGAGAGAGAGGTGATAAGATTAAACCCATTCACATCCCATGAAGAGCGAGCAGCCGTGGTTCCTCTTTATCGGCCTCATTTTTTACGCCGTCTCTTCTCTCGGTTGTTGTTGTGTTCGTAACAATACTTGATCTCATAGTCAAAGATGCATGTTGCGGGGCTCTGACTACCGGGAGGAATCAGGGTTGGAGAAATAAGAGCAGAAATATATCAGCCCTGGCCTTATTCTCGCCCCGTTCCTCTGCGTAACCAAACTGACTCATTACCAACTTCAAAGACACAGATAGGAGTTTTAATTAAGAGAAATGCTGCGGCGCATTGCAGATAAGTAACATTCCCCCTCCCCATCCCCTCCGTGCCCCCCCACCCTGCACATCCCCACCTCTCGGTGCTCAGACAACATCATTAGGACGTTACAGAGGCTGCCGGTGCACAGCAGCCTGCCGTCATCCTGCCGCATCAACCCGTACGCACGGCCTGGTAATCCTCCCATGGCAGCGCCTTTGTGTTGGGTGACGCTGCGCACGTTTCAGTAAACACCTGCTAACACAAACATGGGATTACCTGGCTTCAGCAGCGGAAAGGTTCCCCGCTGCGGAGCCAAGAGGAAAGGGACGGCTCGTTGTTTCCGTTATGTAACAGTTTTAGATTCAAAACTTGACTCTGTTAAACCAAAACTGACACGTTTCTTCCATCCAGCCGCTTTATTGGCTGCTTATAGCGAATTTTACTCCTTTTTTCCTGAGGAGTTGCATTATTCCTTCATATCAGACTCAAGAAATTGTCAGAGTGTCAAGGATTCTCACTTACACATTCATGATCACACAACCCAAAGGTGCTCTGTTGGTCTGAGATCTGCCATTGGAACGCAGTGAACTCCTTCAAGAAACCAGTTTGGGATGGTTTGAGCTTTAGACATGCAGCATTATCCTGTTGGATGGAGCCATTAGGTGATGGGTGCGCTGTGTTCGTAAAGGAAACCTCACCGTTACACCGCCATCACCAGATCGCACATAGAATAGATGGATCCCTGCTTTCGTGGTGTTTATGCCAAATTTAAGACCATCTGAACAGCAGCAGCTGAAACCAGCCCTTGTTGGATCACGGCACATTTTATCACCTCTTGTTATAAAATCCAGTACAAGGCGTCCTATAACTCAACCAAGCACAGAGCACGGCTTAAAAAGCTGGAACGTCTGGGAGCTGCAGAAGAACGATGAGTCAAAACAAGCCAGAGTGTCGCTAACCTCCTAGATGATAAATCCTAGTGAATTTCTCCAATGTGAGATCAATAAAGCCTATCTTATCTTATCTTAAATCAGCTGCTCGGCTTCTGAACGCGTGAACCTTGGAGTCCGCACAGGTGAGTTAGTGAGTTGATCAAGCATGGGGCGAGCTAAAGGCGAAGGTTGAAATCCGAGTCCAGAAAGCAGCTAAATGTAGAGACCGACGGGCCAAATCCAGAGGACCAGAGCAAGATCATCAAAAACTGGAAGTAACCCTGAACATCTGCACTCAGAACTGCTGCCGCTCACCTGGTGAGACGTCTGGGGCCTTTTGTGTCATCAGGGGTACGAGCATGTGGAAATTTGTTTTTATAAAGGCTAGTTTATTAACTATTTTACAAAACAAATAGCAAAACAAAGCAAAAAAACAACAACTGACCATGACTCGTTCTTTTCAAAATGACTTTCAATGATTTTACTGAGCAGTGCTTCTCGTAGATTTAAAGTAAAAAGAAAAAGAAAAGATATTCATGACATGTTTAAAGAACAATGTTAAAACGTAAGAATTTATGTTTTAAATCTAGCAGAAGTTAAAGAAAGAGGAGAAAAAAAGAGCTTCAATATAATTAAAAACTACTTCTTACATCACTTCATCACACCGTTTCTCACGTCTATCCCAAACTGCAGGTGTATCCACTCCTGTTTGAGGAGACCGGGCGAGCCCACACCCCCCAGGCTCGCTCTGCGGTGCAGATCTGTTGCAGCAGAGAGAAATCTGCCCCCCCCCTCCCCCCTCCCCTCCTGAGGGAAGGCCTGATATCGGAGAGATTAATTACAGACTACGGAGCTGCAGCACGCTGGGAGCACACATCGCTCGCGGCCCATAACAGATTCATCTGCGTACGCACAAACACACACAGATGTCCTGTCTCCTGCTTTTCCTCGCAAGCAGGATCCATCAGCATGTTGAGTCCCAGGTGAAAATCCAGCCCCCCCCCCCCCTTAAAGGTGATGCTCTTTTGTCTCCAGGTAGCGCTGCCTGGCGCTCAGCCCGACGCCTCGCCGCTTTCATGTGGCTGCGGGAATTATCCTCCTCTTTGAGTGTGTGTCGGCGCAGCGTTTGCTTCACAGGTACGAGCTTTCATAGCTGCTGTCTGTCCTGGCACTGGGCCAGCCAGCCAGCCACCTGTGAGGTGGTTTTCCCGGAGGCCCCTGAGCAAGGCATTGCTGTGGCTGCATCCGACAATTAGGAGCGCAGGAACATAACTCTCAGACTGCTGCCCTGCACTTAGCGGTGAGGGGTTGGGAAGTGGTTTGCCATGTGTGTGCATGTGCCGTAAATCACCGGAGCTTTTTCGTGCATCCAGCACGCTCCTGAAAAGAGTTTCCCTGTGTGTTCACGCATGGCCGTGTGTTTGTGCCCCCATATGTTTAGTTTTATTTGTACAAGGAGAAAAATGGATGGTACAAACCCCGCAGTGCGCCGCTCTGCTTATTTTGGGGAAAACATAACAACTGGTATTTCCCACTCTTCAAAGAAAGCTGCATAATGCTCGGTTTTGCCGTCTTTGGAGTGCACTTTGTGGAGATCCCCACGGTGAATCCAACTTAAATACTTTTCCATCCCGCAAACTCCTGACTGAGCGCAGCAGCGGAACGAACCTTGAAGACGGCTCTGAGTCTGCACAGCAGAGATCATCTGCAGCTTTGGCCGTCTCATCGGGCGTGTGCGATCATGTTTGTCTGCGTGTGTCAATAAGGTGTCATCATCAACTTTAATTTGGACTGGGACAAGTTCAGCCACGAGTTTGTGAGTCTACAAATATATCAAACCACCCCAAAAGTGATTCTGACTTTGCCAGAAGCAAAGCTTTTCGGCAATCTTTTCAAATAACCTTTATGAGTGTTTTGGGGGTCCTTGGGTGCTTTTTTTTTTTTACACATTTCTGGGGGCCCATTATGGAGCAAGCTGAATTTGACATTCTGTTGGCACATACGGGAGCAAAGTTATCAGTAAAATCAGCACCTGCTTGGAATAGGTTTGGCGTGTGTGCAGCTTTTCTCACATGCTGCAACAGAACGGGCCGACAGGAAATGTTGCAGGTGGCCTGCGTCTCTGGTGAGGACAGACGGGACGTGTTTGTTGACCCTAGATTACTGAGGAAGGACAGGACTGAGGCACAATGCCTCCACACTATCCTGGTTAATATTTATTTTGTTAAATGTTTACAACAGTAACAACAGCGGCACTACTGCGTTTATTAAAACTAAAGACAAGCTGAATATCAGCTGAATAAGTTTGTAGCAACAAAACTTTAAAGGGTAACTCATCCTCAGAACCATTTTTTTTTTTTGCTAATAAGCTGTTAACAAGGTTGGTTATTACTTTTAATAGGTTTTATAGTAAAGTTTAATAGTACTGACTACATATCCTGGTGATTATTATTTTGACAATTTATTGCATATTTGTATAAATCCTGTTTTTGTGTCTTCCTAAGGTTAAATGGTGCTCTTGCATTGAATTTCGAATAAATATTGCTATTGGTTACAAGGTTTTTGTGATGTAATTTGGAGAAACTGACATGTCAGCAGCTCTGCCGGTTTGCGGTACAAAAGCAGCTCCATCTCGTGCCTCCGTACTCCGGACTCATTTCTTTTGCTGCTATTTACAAACCTCCTTGGACCGGTCGGACAGAAGTGCGTTAAAATTTTATGGCCAAGCTCCTTCTTCTATTATTGAATTATTAGCGCCACACTCTCTGACCTTTGTGCTTCAGTCCTTTGAGGACACAGTTCTTTGTCTAAATTTAGATTGGGGATAGTGGTGGTGGGTGGGGGGGAGGACCTCTAGGTGTTGCACCTGGACTGTGGAATGAGCTTCCTTTGTTTTCATGCTTGACATGAGACTTGACTCATTTAAAAAGGCAGCTAATTTCATGATTCATATTTGGGTTTGTTTTTGGTTTTCATATGGGTTTATAGTTTTATAGTGTGGCCCTCCTAATGGTAAATTCCCTGTACTTGTGTAGTCCTGAGGACCCCAAAGTGCTTTGCCTTACATTCACACGTTGATTTTATGCGGCCCTTAAGTTCAGTTATAAAATGGAGTTAATTTGGCTGCAAACAAAGCCGGTTAGACACTTTTTATTTGAAATAAATACTGTTAGCAAATAAATACTGTTAAATACTGTTAACATGATTTATTTCCCATTCATGTTAATTTGGGGGTAAATAAAAGACCATACATCCAGCAACATTTACTCAAAGCCAGCTTGTGCGGTGATGATTTTGGCCCACATGGAAAACAATTTAGACTTCACTGATATAAGTTGTTCATTATTGTCAGTAAGGTCTTGCATCAGTTATTTCCTCTCATTTTAACGTTAGCCTTTTCCCCTTTGGTTTGCTAATCCTTTTACTGTTTTGGTGCAGCTCCTTCATGTTTATTCTGTATTTTATTGTCTCCTCTCTCTGTTCCTGCTCAGTAATATCCCTCGACGGATCAGTATTCCCCTGATTTTACTCACCTGGTTTCCACGTCACTGATCACACCTCTGTTTTTAAACTTGCTAGTTTTCATTGTGCACGGCCAGGCTTCCACCATTGTTCTCACCCTGGTTCCATCTTTTTTTATCATTAAATCATTCTCACAATGCGCCTGTCACTGTCTTTTCCATGTTTTGATCCATTAAAATGTGACGGCTAAAGACATTCTTATGTAAACTGTACTTTCATTTAAGATATTTTCCAAAACATTGCATATTATCAGTTTGCAAATATCCATGTTGTTAAGTTTTCTAACTTTTAAATCATGTTTTGAGTTGGATGATTTAAATTAGTGGAGCCTTTCCTAATGTTTTAATCTGAGAAAGGTACGATATAGCCTACCTCCTTTACAAGGTCAAATCATGCAACGTTCAAGATGTCAGTCGGCAGGTTAAATGTTGGAGTTCATAGCAGGACAACAGACGGCTCTGATATTCATGAGTCAACATGTTGAAAGTCTGAATCTTTCTTCATGTTTTACCTGGTAAAATTTTTCTCAAAGAAATAGGGCAAACATTGCAAATGTCTCCCACTTCATGTTCAAGCAAAAAAAAAAAAAAAGGAAGGTCCACCATATCCGTGATAGTTTATAATGGTTTGATTTAAAGGGGGAAAATCAATTTTTAGATTCTGTAATAGTACATATAAAGCTGGATAGTTCATCACTCTGGTGCCTAAAGTCAATATGTCTTCCAAAATAGAAATCCATTCTCCGACCTATCCCTCCACCCTCGGTTCACTTTGATGTGCGGGTGTCTGGGTCTTACATCAGACATCAGGGTCAAAGCCTGAAAAGCCAAGTCAATTTCCAGACAGACATCAGAGGGAGAGGCTTCTCTGTCACAGGTAGAGTCGGAGCGGCAGCCCTGCAACCTCCTCATCCGTCAGACTTGAATGGAACAGACAGCTCAGACGGCTCGGCTAAAACAGTTTCATTGTTGGGCTCGTTACATATATCGATTTATGAGCCGCAGAGCAGACGAGCCGAACGCGCCGCACCTCAAGGTGGCGTGTCTACCGACGGCTATGAGGGTTTGCATGTCTACACATCAAAGACCGGAGAGAGTGTGGTCCATCAGCCAGTGAGCTTCTCTGTGGTAGTCCGCTTTTAACCCATGCTCCTTTATCTCCAAGGCTTCTAAAAACCACAACGTTCATCATGAAGGACACGAGATGAAGGCCAAAACCAGTTGGTTCTGACTGGTTCGTATGTAATCTGTAACGCACCAGAGCGAGCCTTGTTTACAAGGTCAGGTCGACTGTGGTTTGAGTTTTGAAGTTGTTTTCTCTTTCTGGCAAAGCCGTTTGAATGATTTATCTTCTCAGAGGTCAGCGACACTCTAACTTGTTTTAACTCATGGGTCGCCCAGACTTTCCAGATTTGTTAAGCCGTGTTTTGTGCTTGGTTGAGTTATCGGGGGCCTCGTACCAGATTTTACAACAACAGGTGAGAAAAGGTCGTGTGAGAAAAGTGCTGATTTTACCTGCTGCTGATCAGACGGTTGGTTCTTTGTTGTTATCTTTTTATCACGAGTCCTGTCGGGCTATTTTACGCATGCATGCCTGCATGTTACTCTACAAAAAGGATTTTTCCAGACGGTGTCCTAATAGTGTGACGGACTTTATTAAATCCAGCATCAAAGTAGGCAGGCCACGTTGATGTAAGAGCAACCTGTTTGTTTGACCTCCAACCATTTAGGTGTATTTGTGCCACACAGCACCCAGTGCCATCAGAGACCCCCAGGCCATGGTGCTGCCCCGGCAAGGTCCATCGTCCCAGACATTAAGACCCTACTGATGTGTGGTGTTGCACATGTTGGGGAGGGGATGGGTGCCAAGGTACGACTACGACTACCTCTCATGTCCCACCTGAGAGAGGGAGCTAGTCCCCAGGGATCTTACACCAGTACAGCACCGACTGAGGACAGGGACCAACCAGAGATCACCAAAAACACCAATAGGAAGCCAAACCCCCTTTTGGTGCTTGTTTTGTTTCTTCTTCTTCTTCTTCTTCTTTTTAAAGGCTGGAGGGAATAAATCACAAGAATAAAGTCATAAAATTGTGAGAATACATAGTATTTTTTACAAAAAAGTTCAGCCTTCCCCCTTAGTTAAAATGAGGAATGTTTCGCATCTTGTACGGTTATACTTTGGTATTGGTTTCATAAATAAATACAACACCGTTTCAGCACATTAGCATCAAATCATGTCACAACCCCCGAGAGGTGTCTTGTGACCCCCCAGGAGGTCCAGACCCCCACTTTGGGAACCCCTGGATGCGAAGTGAGCCCAGCAGCATTGGTCCAAGACCCAAAGATGCTTTGGCCCACGGCTGGTGCACCCAGCCAGCCTCCAGGTCCCGCTGTCCACCCGGGCATAACGAAAATCCCTTAAACTCCCTCCTAACCCCAGACTTCTTTTTTCTTTGAACTACACCGAAGTCAAATGCAATACACTTCTTGGTATACATGGTTCCCAAACATCAAATAGATGCTGGGGTTGGTTATATTGCATCCTTTCATGTCTGCCTCGGCTGAATGCTGCGATCTCAAGCTCACAGTGGATTAATTGCTCTGGTTGCAAAAAGAATTTTTGATTTCTTAATAGTAGCTTGTTTAAAAAAAAAAAAAAACACGTGAAGGTAGTTAGTGTGAGAGAACAAGATGCAGAATATCGAGTTAGATAAAGACAATTGACCACTGAACAGGAAAAACCAAAAACATCAAACTGAAACATAGGAAACAAACATTTTCATGTTGCTTAATGTGTTAACTATAGTCATTTATTCACACTTTAAACAAGATTGTGAAGATATTTTTCTTCTGTGATTTTGTTCATACCAGATATGAAACAAAAACGTCACTTTCTCCAAAGAAAACAAGTAGATAATCAGCAGACAATTTATATTTTTTGTCTAGATCAGACAATGCCAAACCGGCAAGATATCAGCAAACAAAAGAATAGGAAAGAACATTTCTGAGCTCAGTAAAATCTTTTTACAGAGAGAAAGATTGTTCACAAAAGGAAAACATTTTAATGGCCAGAGTTGCTTTTTCCCATTTCAACAGCTCTACAACAACCTGTGCAATAATCCTATTAAATAAGAGACTACAGCTGTTATAGTTATCTCACTACCTCACTGTTGTTCTTTACCTGGTACTACTTTAATGTACAACGTCAAATCCATATGTATATACAGCAAGTCACCTTGAATGTACATAAGTCATCTTAAATCTCTGCTTTATTTCCTTTTTCATTTTTATTTTTTTCGATCCACTGTATATATGTGGACACACTGCATATACCTTCTGCACCTTTTCTTCCTTTTGGCACCTTCTTTTGATCATTGAGCCGATGTGACAAGTAAATTTCTCCACCATGAAATCAATAAAGTATATCTTATCTTATCTTATCTTATCTAATCTTAAGAAAACAGCAGGATTAAATGCTAGGTCAAATCTACAACAGATAAAAGAATAAAAAAATAAAAGAATCAAGGTGCGGCAGTGGCCTAGTCAAAGTCAGAGTTTCAGCCTAATTGAAACGCTGCGGGATGTTAGGAGAGCTGTGCAGAAACAAATGTCTGCAAACCTCACTAAACTGTAGCGTTAGAAAGACCTTTAATTAAAAATGCAGTTGTGTTTTCCCACAACTGCATTTCTTTTGCACTTTCTAATAAGAGTGTATCAGGACTTTTTACTGGTCCTGATACACAAGCAGCAGATGAGGAAAAGTCAGAGAGCGACACACTTGTGACCGACAGGCTCTGATGACCACATCAAACACAAACAGGGATGAAAGATGAGCGCCTCCTGTCCGTGCCCTTACTTGCAGCAGAGTTTAATTGGGCTGAGTGTGTGAGTAGAAATAAAGGCCCCTGTGTCGGGGATTTCCCCCTTCAAGCATGTTGCCCGAACTTGACTGCCGCTGCTGCACAAACGCATGGCTGAGGGCGGATTCTCATCAGCTCTCAGATCCCGGATCCTGTCGTCTCTCCACACACAGATGGAAGTTTTTTCTCTTTATGGCTGGCTGCTTACATACAGTGATGGAAAAATGGCTTTGATGCGTATAAAAATTGATTTATGGCTCTACTTTTATCATTGCTCACTCAGAGCCCGCTGCCCCGAGCTCTCTATCCTATGGAGAGGTATTTTTGGGACGGAAACCACCTGCTTTGATTTATAGACCCTATAACCTGAAAGTTTTGGTCTGGACGGAAGAGTGTAAAACCCCAGACATCTCTTTTCAGTTCAGTCACGCTTGTGAGCTCTGAGCAGACCCTATCTCACAGTCCAATATGTTGATATTAAAAAGTTAGAGTCGGGCGGCTGTGGGAGTAAATCACTACTAAAAATACTTTGGTTAAATTAAGACGTGATCTCCTTATTGCTTCTGATAATAGCCTTCTACACTGCAAAACGGATCTAAAAATAAGTAGAATGTTCTTAAAGTTAGTGTATTTTTGTCCTTGATTTGAGCAGGTAAATAATATTATCTGCCAATGGGATGAGTATTTTGACCCCTAAAATAGGATAATTAGACATCCTGCACTTGAAATTAGATGATGGAGACGAGTTGTTCCTATTTTAAGTGTAAAAATCTTATTCCATTGGCAGATCATCTTATTTACCTGCTCAGATCAAGGACAGATACACTCATTTTCAGAGAATATTACTTATTTTAGTTATATTTTTGCAGTGTACATGTGAGGCTCCTCTAAGATCTTTGCTCCGGATTCCCAAACATTCTGTTCACCGTGTATCAAAGATACTCGTTTAAATCAGTTTATTATTTAACAGGGTTATTAAACTTCTTGATGAGGATCAGTGTCTCCAAATCCGAGGCCACGGTCTTGAGCCAGAAAAGGGGGTAGAGTGGCTTCTCTGGATCGGGGAGGATTTCCTGCCCTAATTGGAGGAGTTTAGGATGGAAAGATGGAGCGGGAGATCGACAGGCGGATTGGTGCAGCGTCTGCTGTGAAGCGGGCGCTGTACCGATCCGTTGTGGTGAAGAGAGAGCTGAGCCAAAAGGCGAAGCTCTCGATTTACCGGTGGATCTACGTTCCTACCCTCATCTATGGTCACGAGCTTTGGGTCGTGACCGAAATAACGAGATCCCGGATACAAGCGGCTGAAATGAGTTTTCTCCGTAGTGTGTCTGGGCTCTCCCTTAGAGATAGGGTGAGGAGCTCAGTCATCCGGGGAGGACTCAGAGTAGAGCCGCTGCTCCTCCACGTCCAGAGGAGCCAGTTGAGGTGGCTCGGGCATCTGGTCAGGATGCCTCCTGGACGCCTCCCTGGAGAGGTGTTCCAGGCACGTCCCACCGGGAGGAGACCCAGGGGAAGACCCAGGACACGCTGGAGGGACTATGTCTCCCGGCTGGCCTGGGAACGCCTTGGGATTCCTCCTGAGGAGCTGGCCCAAGTGGCTGGGGAGAGGGACGTCTGGGCCTCCCTACTGAAGCTGCTACCCCCGCGACCCGACCCCGGATAAGCGGAAGAAGATGGATGGATGGATGGATGGATGGATGGATGGATGGATGGATGGATGGATGGATGGATGGATGGATGGATGGATGGATGGACCTTTGAACCTTTATCCCCTTTTTGTCACATCACAACCACAACCTTCATTATTGTGAGATGGACAAACACACAGAGGCAAATGATGGAGAAGTGGAAGAAAAATTATAAATGGCTTTCAGTTTTCCGATAACATATAATTTGAAAATTGTAGCCTGGAATTATATTTAGCATAATTTACGCACATACGCTATAATAAAAACCAATTCAGTTCAGTTCAACTCAATTAATTTTTATTTGTATAACGCCAATTCACAACACATTTCCTCTCAAGGCGCTTTACAAAGTCGAATCATCAGTCTGATCAGCCAAATTAGTAAACGTGTCCGCCTGTGTATGATCTGACTTGAGTTAAAGCTGTTTTTTTAAGGCCTCAGAGGTTTCCCACCAGACATTAGTGAATTTTAACATCCCAAAGACCAAGAAAAACTAACTCACAACAGCAACCTCCCAAGTCATGGCTGTTCACTTAAGCCGGGCCGGGCAAGGAGAGCGTAAATCAGAGAAGCAGTCAAAAGCCCCATGGTGACTCTGGAGCAACTGCAAAGATCCACAGCTCAGGTGGGAGAACCTGTCAACACGACAACTACGAGTTCTCTGCCCTTTAGATCAAAGAAGCAAAAAACAGGACACATCTGGACTGAGGTGGAGCTTCACCTTCCAGCAAGTCTACAACCCTAAATTTATTCCTAAAGTCACATCGGTTTAGATCAAAATGTGTTTAATTTTATTAGACTGGCTTAAAGTCCCTACTTAATTTTAATCCAACTGGGAATCTGTGGAAAGAGTGAAGATTGTTGTTCACAGAGCATTTCCATCACATCTGAATCGTGCTATTTTGCAATGAAGTATGGACTAAAGTGTTCTGGATGCACACAGCTGGTAGAGACCTACCCAAACAGGGTTATAGCTGTTATGACAGCAACTACAGATATGTAATAATGACTCAGGAGGGCTGAACCATCAGCCCACCACAGTTTAGGACCCACATGTGGGCACATTGGAGGCTAGTTCTGATGCTAAAGTCTCAAACTCAGAACAAACTGACAGCAACTCGTGAGCGCAGGCTAAACAGACAAACTGAAAACTAACGTGATAAATCTCACGTAAAAATTACCCAAACAAAATATACAAAAATTGACACAAAACCTTCAACATCACGACAGAGAAGTTTCAAGATGATGCTCGGAACACTTCATTAATCCAAAATGAAGACCTTCAGAGAGGTTTCCACTGTCGTTTAGACACTTAACACCGATAAGCACTCCACAAAACCCTTCTTTGAAAAATACTAACTGGTTCCTTCTATGTTGATGCTTTATTCGTCCATTGTCTGCATGGTTGCAGGGGACTGGGGTCTTCCAGCAGTCTTTGGGCGAGGAAGGATACACCCTGGGCAGGTCGCCAGTCAATCCACAGGACAGTCAGCCACGCACGTTCTCACACCTAAGGGCAATTTGGAGAGACCAAATAACCTAACAGTCATGGTTTCAGACTGCGGGAGGAAGCTGGAGCACCCAGAGAGAACCCACACATGCACAGGGAGAACATGCAAGCTCCATGCTGAAATTAAACCACGGACCTTCGTACTACCAACTGTGCATCCCATTGATCTGCTATGTCTTAAATATCGTGAACTTTGAGAGCTGGGTTTTGTGGATTTGTCAGCTCAACACTTTCCAGCACATGGGACGTCCTCTAGAGAAGCTCGCTGGTGCGGTACGGCGCTCCCAGATCTGCTCTGGAAATGCAGTTTGTCTCCCGGGGCTACGGGCCCTCCTTCATTGTTTCACGGCTATCTTGACACCCACTCACCAGAATGGAGGCACGCCGCACTGAACCCTGGGATCTGTGATCCTGCCACCGATAGGCGCAGCATCGGCACTGATTCCATTAAGCTCCAAATTAAAGCAGGCACATCAAAGAGGCCTGCGAGGAGGCAGCATGGAGATGTGACGGGGGAGAGAGGGAACAAAAATGAGTGAGGGGAGGAAAAGGGAAAAAGAAAAAGAAAAACCTTCTTTATGCAATCCCCGAACGTGACAGAGCCTAATCCAAATCAATATCTGTGAGTGGTGCAGTGTTGCCACAATGCTAGTTTGGAACACATTAGCAGAAGATGAAAGCATCAAAGTGGTTAGCTTGATGAAAATATGTCTTTTATGCCACAAGACAAAATTAGAAAATTCTGTAAGAGCCGTCATACATTCTTGCCACAAATGTTCTCGTGTAGGAACTGGTAGTGGCCTCTTTTTTTAGCCTCTCTCTTTTTTTCTAGTGAGGTTGGATTTTTATCCCTGTTTCTAAAGCCTCTTCAAAGTCAGCACAGAGATAATTGAACCTCTCTCAGTATCAAGCATGTAAGACTAGTTCATGGGACTTTTCATACAAACCATTCCAGCTCAACAAAATGAGAAGCAGATGCAGGTTAACCCAAAAGTACACGTACCCCCAGAAGATTAAGGGTTGAAGTAATCTTTTAATTTTACCAACATGGTTTCTGCTGACCGGGAGTAGTTTTAACGGCTGACTCGAATCTGTTAAGTCATCTATGGAGGGAGCTGAAGATGAGGGTGATGGAAAGGAGGCCTTCCAACCTGAAAGAACTGGCAAATACCTGTGAAAACATGCAAAAAGCAGTTATGAATAGTTTGATGGCTGTAATATCAGAAAGTGGTTTTCATTAACTATTGAGAAGGGTGTAAATGATGTTTAAGAAATCACTTTTAATAAAAGTTAGATCAAAAACAGATGGATTATTTATTTTTCAAAACTAATACTGCTTTTGCATTGTTCGAATACCCTTTTAAAAATTACCTGTTTCAGTATCAGAAAAAAATATTTTTTGGAAATAGTTTCAACTGATGTTAAAAAAATGGGGGGGGGGGGGGGGGTGGAGGGGGGGGGGGTGAATATTACTCACCTTAAAACTTTTCTCCAAGCTTTTACACCACAAAACAAATATAAATGAGCAGGAACAATTAAAATCTAAAGGTTTGATCATTATGTCAATCCCATTATGAGCCAGATGGCAAAAACTCTCATCCTTACCAAACGTGGAAAATGAAAAAGAGAAAAACCTATGATTTTTAGCTTGATTGTTTATGTTATTGGAAATATGACAACATGTTGCACCGTCAAATTTCATGTTAAGAGCAAGCAATCATGGGAATGTCCATTAACCAATCAGTATCTGCCACATCTCCTCCGCTCCCACTGTCAGTTCTGGCTTTAGCTCAGAGAAGCATCATAAACCCATAATAAGCAGATAAACATGACTGCTTACAGGTATAAACAATGCATCCTGCTAACAAACATCAGAGAGGAAAGGACAAAGGTGCCCTGGCAATCCATGGAGTCCATTAATCCAGTAAATTAGCTTTTATATTTGCTACAAATTTGTCTTATTGTAAGGAACAACAAACAAGAATCATCATCAATCCATTTCTCCTACATGTGTAATCATAAAGAACAGCATTCAGGAATAAATACTGTAAATACCCCTCAAGTACCACAAATGAAGTTTGTTTACATTAGCATGCATCGGTAAAAATGACCTATTAAAAGGTAAAACGGGTTAGGGTTAAACGTAAAGATACCAAAGAAAATAAATGTATTTGCTACACACCAAGAAAATGCTCATTTCAAATTTTAAACAAAATTACTACAAATGACACAAACTGGGTCACCCAGGTATCGGCTGCTCAGTCAGCTCAATCTTCCCGTTGTACGGCTGTCATCCCATCTATGCACCGCTGCACCGCCCTCATGTTTTCAGACAACAGAGTTTATATCCATTTAATGCTCATGGTCTGTCACAGAAAAAAAGGTGCTTGCAGTATTCTGGCTGTAGTTGTGTTGTTTGCTAGAACTCAGTCCCATTTAACTGCCCTGTGTACAGCTGGGCTGTAGTCCTCCTACCCTGCACCCTTTTTCTGTGTCAATTTTTTTCTGTTTTGGTTTTTAAACCAGTACAGTAACTGTTGAAGTGGTGTCAAACTCTTACTCTTTATTATTATTATTCCTTTATTTAACCAGGAAAAGTCCCATTGAGATTAACAATCTCTTTTTCAAGGGAGTCCTGGCCAAGATAGCGGCAAAAGATTACATTACAATTTACATTACAGTTTACAATAACATCTATCTAAATTAGAATTTCATAAAACAAACCATGTGACCTCTTAGCTCAAATATGCACAAAACATAGGAAATAGAAGCCAATTGGTGAGATAAGGCTTTTAAAGCAGAAGGAAGGAACTTTTGTAAATATTAACTTTTTTTTACATAACTGTCACTATGTCCTGAAAGTAAAATATGAGACAGATAATCTTTGGGGGGAAAAATCAAGATCTTGTGGCTCTTCCCTTCGGTCCTATTGCCATTTGCAGAAACACGTCACTCCCAGTCAGAAACAATCAATCAGAGGCAGGAGTGTCTTAGCAGTGTCAGTTGTGCTATTCACACCCCTCCCCTGCAGAGCAGTCGGTCAAAAGCAAAAAGACCAACGGGCTTTATGGGAAAACAGACAATTTCTCAACTGGTGCCTGATCAGAAAACAAAGTAAACACAAGAACGCTGATGACCAAGAACAAGAAGCTAATTGATGTGATTGGCTGATTAGACATTTGCGTTAACGGGCAGTTGGACAGGTGTACCTAATAAACTGGCCGGTGAGTGTGTTTCATAATAATGATGTGATAATTTTATATGCATTCAGTTATGTCACAACTTCATGGTCCCTTTGTATATTTATCTCTTATTTATTCAAGTGAATAACTATTTCATTCTGAGCACTTTGGCTTTCCATAGAATTGACCTTAGATTTGACGCATAAGTTAGCTCTGTAGTAAAAACAGCTGCGACAAATTGTCAAAATCAAGACAATTTCGTGCGGGCAGGATTTTGTGAAGATCATTCATGCCTTAATTATCGTAACGCGCTGCATTTGGGGGTCAGACAGGCTCTCCTCTCTCTCGAAATGCAGCTGCTCCTCTTTTAGCTCGATCACATAGGCGAGAACACGTCATTCCTGTGATGGCAGCTCCTCACTGGCTCCCTGTGTGCAACCAAATTAATTATAAAATAATTTTATTTGTGTTTAAATATCTTAATGGCCGTGCTCCACCTTATCTTTCGGCCTTGCTTTACCTGTACTCTCCTAACTGGGACCCTGAGGTCAGCTGACCAGCTGCTCCAAAGACGAGGCTGAAGCTTAGAGGTGATCAGACTTTTCACATTGCTGGCCCTAAGTTATGAAACGGGCTGCTTTATACACGTTAGCCCGGCTCCTCCTCTGTCTTCTTTGAAAATCCTTTTTGAAGACTCATATTTTTTCCCTTGGTGTTCAACGCACAGCATGAGTTGTTTGTTCTTTTATGTAAGTTGTTGTGGCTAAGTTTGCTTTATGTTTTTATTTTGTTATTTTTATTCTCTTACAGCTCTTTGGTTCAACCATTTGTTTTTTTAAATTATGCCTTATAAATAAATTGGATTGGATCTTGTTTAGGAATCTGATGATTTAAAACATTATCTGCTTGGGGTAATTAAAATTGGTTTCAGGAGACAAACATTTCTAGCACATCTAATTGAGGAACTTTAACTTTAACTTTAAGATATACATTATAGTAGTCACCCTGTCAGTATAAGCCGGTATAGATGATGGATGGATGGATGGATGGATGGATGGATGGATGGATGGATGGATGGACGGACGGACGGACGTTATGTATAAAATGCACACCTTTCTTTAAATTAATCATAAAAACTGGAAAAGCATTTAGAGTTGTGCATCCATGCAGTTCTGCATGTGCCTGATGTTCAATTAAGACAACCAGACACGCCTAAAATAGTTGATCACAATAAAAAAAAAATGCACCTAATGGGCCACACGGACAAACTTGAGTTAAAAACTCAAGTTTCAGACTATACTACTGAAACTTGGGCAACAGTACATTTTCTGAGTTCCAGGCTTGATAGAGTAAAATAAAATATGCTAGTGGCTTTGAAACTTTAAAGCTGCATAGCCACAATATTTGGCTTTTTTTTATTTATATGTCAGTAGCTCACTCTGGTTGCATGCAAGGTTTTTATGAAAGATTATAACGTCCTGTTGCTGTATTAGTTGGTATTTTTGCCGTTTTATGCTTAATTTTTGCTCAATTTGTTAGTAAGTAAAGCCTTTCATGTTTATTTACGTACATACTGTACGCGCAGCAGGGAGGCAGCTAACAGCTATTAGCATCTCCAGGCAAAACAGTGAAGAATGGACCAAAATCCAGTGAAAAAAAAATCACTACAAAAAATCTGATTCCAAGAGGGAAAAGCCTGGAATGTCTCTGGGAATCCAGTCTGAACGTTGGTGTTAACTGAAGCGGACGCTAAACCTGCCGAGGCTCAGATGTGACGCAGAGTTGACTGACGTGAGTAAATGTTCTGATATGAGGCTCTTAAAGTTGCTGTATATCGGTTTATTTAATTAATAACGGTTGGTTTTCAATCACAGCGAGCTGCTGCTTTATTGTGAGGCATTGCAAAGGGTCAGGCTCGGTCCGGCATTATTTAATTTTGATTTGTTAATTAAGCAAACCGGCATTGTGACAGTTCTGCAATACTGTCACTAGATGGCTCCACATCTGTTTATATTTGTTAATTGTGCGAAGTGCTGGGGCTATTTATCCACAAAAAGGACCATCAAAACGTTATCAGGATGGAGGCTTGGTGTGTATATAGCCTTATTTTATCACGATCAAACAGTTTTTGGTCTTTTTCTATAAGCATATAATGTGGCTTTATACCTTTGAAAAAGATGCAAGCAATCTGAGGATGAACTTGGTGTACAGAGATAGAAGCCGCTTGAAAAGTAAAGACTCCGCAGATTACAATCATCAAGAGGTAAATATTTCAATTAATAAACTAAATGTTATTTAAAGTGACAAGTGATAAAGTTATTTTTACAGCTCTGTTTTTATTCTGCCCAGGGGTCCTTCACAAAGACTCTGAAGACAATGAGACGTAGCGGTGAACCTCGGTTAGGAAATAAAAGCGTGGTGATTGGTTGAGAAATGGTGCTTTCATGGTCACGAGCCTTCATGTGGAAACCTGACCTTCAGGTTACTAGCATGAGTTACCATGGTGACACAGCTGGGAAAGAGTTGAATCAGCTGCATTAACTGAACCTGCAGGTACCGCGATAAACCTCTGCTCCTGCTTTGAGACTGCAGATTAAAAGTATGTTGTGCTGACATGATGTATGGAGAAACTGATGAATGGTGCCATCTTTCAACATCGATCAGGTTAATTTAGAAGACTTTGTCTTATGAAAAATTAAGGAATGAACATGCAGCTCAGACTTGAGTTTGTTTTATTCGGTTTGAATCTGAACTGAACTCAGTTAGCTCTGTTAAAGAGTGAATTTTTCATCCAAACAAATGGTTCGTTTCGTAGAAAATGTTCTCCTGACAGCCTTCCAGTCCTTAATTTTCTGTCATGCATTCATCTGAATGATATTTGTCTCGTTTCTAAGCCTGTGGCTACTACCTACTATATCTGCTTTGCATTAATCACCAAACCAGCTCCAACCGCAAAACTTTTAGACCTGGACCTTCTTTTAGAATATGCAGTTAAACCAAAAATACATTCCGTTATATATTTTGCATAATTTCCACAGACAGAGATCATTCATTGAGAAAAAACAGGTTTATGTTTTTTTGGATTAATCGTTAATTTAATCTTCTCTAGAGAATGTGTGTTGAAGTATAGAAGTATAGCTACGGGTTTCCTGTAATGTTCAGTTTCAGTCTGAGATGCATGTTTAGTTTTACCCCTCAGTATCTGTGAGGCTTCATCTGTGTCATGTGGAGGGTAACACAAGGGGGACCACTGGGATCCCGTTGTCTCTCTTGATAATCTGTATTTATTTTGCTGTGAAGGGTGGAAAATTTGCTGCTAATCCCTCAGGTTTCTGTAAGTGTTTTATCAACCAGAGATTCTGCACGAGATGAGACTGCTGATTAGGGGGAAGGGAAGGACTCTACGTGATGCCGTCCGCATAATCCCAGCAAGGTTTGTCCAGGAGATTTTCCTGCTCTGCCAACACCCGGAGACCCTCGGAGCTCGCCGTGCGCATCCCTCTCTTTGTTTGTTTCCAGAAGCAGCAAAAGGTGAAGAGGGGTAACGCACAGCAGCGGTGAGGGTGGTGTTTGTGGCCCTACAGCAGTCTGCCTGATTACATCGCCACACAAGCGTGTCTTCAAAGCCTTCCCCTCCCCACCGCCCAGTTTGACCAGATAAGGGCCCCCTCTTGCTGCGGTTCAGCTAGGGGACAGGAAGACACACGAAGGGGTCAACAGTAGTGCCATCTGCTCCTCGTGTTCAGCAAATACTGCACGTCCATATCAACAAACCACCTTACTGTCCAAACACATCCACCAGTGATCATACTGAGACTTTCCCAATGCAGCAGGTTTATTTGGCTGCTTCTGCGAGTTTTACTGGGTCACTGTTGATTTTACTCTTGCTTCAACAAGGAAGACAGACTCTCATGCAGCAGTTAAAGTTGATTAAAACTCTGGCACCAACTAGAGTTTGTCCACATTTTTCTTCCAGGGAAGCAGACTTTCTTGTAACCTTTGATTGATCTCGATCAGTTGTTCTCCAGGTCTTTTAATGTTCTTTCAAATGAAAAGGTAAATTATCCTTAGAGTATAAAAAATTCTGAATTTCTGAAGAAAGACGTCACAGTAATTGTCTTTATTATCTTGATATTTAGCAAATAGAAATAATTTATGCAATCCAAACTGACTTAAACCAGGAAATATTTAATGTCAGTGAGTAAAAGAGAAGTGTGTTTACACCAGAATTACACAAACTCTGTTTTTTCTCAACCTCAATAGAGATTTTATTCAAAGAGTAGTTTCTGCAGGACAACCTGAACTTTTACCAACATGAGGTTAACTCTGTGATGAAAATCCTATTGCTCTGACAATAAGTGTCGCCTAAAACAGGCATGGCTTCATTATTTGTTTCCAGGGATACATCTGAATCAACACACGCAGCTACAGTCTTTATTAAACTCATGTCTTCCTTCTGCTGCTGATGCTCAAGTTCAAGCAAAGAAATTTTCTGAAATGCAAAACTAACAGTAATGTGATTTCTCCCAGTTTTTGTGGAACTTGAGGATAAGTTGAGAAGCTGCGGCACCCAATGCAGTCTCCCTGACTTTGTGCAGGGTAAGAAACATTTAAAATGCAGGTGAAAATCCAGATTAGTTATATCAAAGAATAAAATGTGCATGGGTTAATATTCAATTTTGCAAGCCACACAAACACAAAAAACAGGCTGATTGGGAAAAATTAGCTTTGCAAAATGTGCTAACGTGGTTCACTGGCCTAAACTAGGGGTGTGTTTACAATATAACAGGTTTTGGAAGCTAAGTTTGGACAGGAATTAAAAATGACTTGATCAGGGCTCACATCCAATACATGGGAACAGACATGTCTACTGATAACATCAGTTCATCATTTCCGCATTTAGACATTGGGGTAAGTTGACAAAATGAGTAACAGAACAAAAATTTAGAAGTTTACATGTCAATATCAGATGTAAAATAATGAAAGTCAGTAAAACACACTTTTTGCATGTGGATAACATGGATTTGTAGCATTGTTGTGTTTTATTTGTATCACATGTAAAATGAACGCATTCAATTTGACTTTCAGTATGTTTTGTAGTCTATCTTCTCTGTCCACTTTTAAAGCTCGTCTTAAAACCCATCTATTTAACTTGGCTTTCAACACCAGTGAGATCTAGTTTAAAGTGTATGTCTTTGTTTTTAAACTACTTTTAATTATAATTATTTTTATTTTGTTGTGTTTTTGTAATGTACGGCACTTTGTATCAACTGTGGTTGTTTTAAAGTGCTTTATAAATAAAGCTGGTATGGTATGGTATTGCACAGTCAAAGCACTTTTACACTTCAGTTAACAAACACTGACAAGTAGATCCCTGAGAAGTTTCAGTCCAATGTCAACTCGACATGTGGAGTGGAAGCTAGAGCTAAACTTTCAACCTGCAAGTCACCCAAACAGCAGCTCTTCCCTCTGACCTGCAGCTCCTCCGACTGTGATGCCCACAGGAAACCCTCTAGATAGTGATGGCAAAAGTCAGTCCCCACTTCAAGTTTTAGTATAAATGTGACAAAAAGGGTAGCAAACACTTCTTCACATTTAGATTTTTACCATCAAAATTAAGAGATTAAGTATGCCTCTTTTACAAATAAGGCAATCTAGATTAAAATATAAAAATCGACTCTTGTGACTGCTTTTATGTCACAGAAGTCAATTGTTAAAAAATAAGAGTCTGCCTACTCGAAAACAAATGCTATAATCAGAATCTGGCTTCCCGTTGTCAGCCTTGAAAGGCTGAAAATCTTAATTTCTCCTGGATGTTATGTAAACAAGGTGCTCTGAGACCTGGAACAGAGCGCTACTGAACTGCCTGACCACGTTCCATCACTGTCAATGACTTTGGCTGCCAAAGCTATCTGCCATAGTTCACAAACTAACAGGCACATGATTACACTAACACACACAGAAGCATATGAACCACCTGTGCTGCGCTTTTCCTCTATTCTACTGCTTTCTGTTTCAGCTGCAGTGCCAGAAAGGTCAGATCAGAAACCTTAAGTTGTAGCTTTAAGGATTTTGTTAATGTTTGAATAGAAACAATTAAGCTTTGTGTTTTAGTATTGAAGCTCGTTCCAGTAAAACTAAAGAAGTGTAGTAAAGAATTGACATAGCGTAATGTTTTTCTTTTGGTAATATAACAATTAAGCTTTGACGTGTTAGTGTTAGCTTGTTCCAGGTAAAACAATGAAACAAAAGAAGTTATTCCAGTTTTAGCTTTAGAAAAGTTGAACAAAATTAGAATTAGATCAGAAACCCCCAAGGATTTGCCTAGTTTATTTGTTATTATGAATTGAGACAATTAAGTACTGTCATTTTATGCTTTCCATATGTTTGTTAATGTATGAAAGAAGTCTAATCAAGGATTTACTTAGCTAACACCTTTATTAATGTAATCATTTTCTTTTCCTATGAATTATTTTCTTCTGTCATTTTTCTTTTATTCATGTACAGCACTTTGAATTGTCTTGACTTTATACCTTGACTTAATGAGTATAATGTTACTGGAATTTGGAGCCATTTATTAGTGTTTTGTTGTGCAATACATACGGTGGCCTGAAAACCAGAGACTGGTCTCATTATGCTTTAGTTTACGTGAGAATTTTGTGCCAAATATGCCTTCAAACAGTAAATACTTTGTTTTTTTTAATATCAGGTAACAAGCTGAATTAAACATTTGTGTCTACATTTTGAGATTCTTGAAAAAGTAACAGTATTTGGAAAAAAGTGCTGCCTTTAATCAATTGAAGTGTAACATCATAGTCATAATGGTCTTTAGAAATATGTATTTTTGTGGGGTTGTGCACTATAAGTCCCAGATAACTTTAACTTTCTTAAATCACTTTTAATTTTAGTAGTTTTAAGACCGGTACTTTTAGACTTTTAGTTGAGTAAATAGCTATACTTCATACTTCCAGGGAAATAATTTTTAACCCTAGCATCTATACTTCTACCTTAGTAATAAATGTGAAAAATTTGGACACCTCTGCCCCCACCTATCCCTTTATTAGTACAGTGGTTCAGCTCACTGCAGAAGCTACTCAAAACAAAACACATGTCCCACATTTTATTTACATATACTTCTCCATAAAAGTTAATTTTCACTTTTGTTTAAATAACTTACTGTATGTTTATTACTTTTGATTCTCACGCTCATTTCCCTGAATTCTTACGTTAATTTGTCCAACACAGCCATGGTCATGGGTCACTTCCTATGAGGTGGAGATGAAAGATTCGCTGTCATGTTTGAGAACAAAGACGGGACTGAAAGTGGGAGAAAAAGCTCCCAATTGTCAAAGCAGAACTATGAAAATATATTTAAAAACCTGGACAATCACAGATTAATCATCAAAATAAATGAATCACCAAGTTAAATTGGAAGCAAACTAAAAAGAAATTAGGTTTGATTAAAACTTTTTTTTATTTGCAGTTATTTGCACAGCTATCATCCACATCTTGGATAAATGTATCAAGACCAAAATGGACAGACCTATATTTACTTAGCATTTCATCCTTGTAGGGTAAGTGTACGGTAGAATAAAAATTAATCTGTAGCTAATATTTGCACAAATAAAGGATATTTTATCATGCACCCAGTGAGATTTTTGTCCACCAACAGCACGATATGCCTTTCATTGAGGTTTTTTATTTCTCCTCACACACAGTGTTGCTTGCACCAAAACTAACGCATCATCGAACCAATCATGAGATAATAGCCATCTTCTCTGCCTATGTTTAAGTAGTTTCTAACAGCAACATTCCTCTTCCCTTATCCTTTCAGCCTCCCGCCTTCAGACGACTCTCTCGTGACCTTGCCAGAAGGGTGGTTTCCACTGTTGGGTAGGTAGACCTGCAGGAGTCTGCCGAGGCCCCCCACAGTCTGAGATTTCACTACAAATTTTCAGATGCATTTGTGGTTTCAAGGGTTTGACAAGTGAACGGCTGACAAGCCGGGACAACAGAGGAGCTGGATGCAGTCGCCATGCTAGGTAATAAAATCCCGGAATATCAAAGTCAGCTTAAAGAGTGAACTGTGGTGCCTAGAAGGAGCTGTTCTCCAAGCCTGTGTCTGAGCTGTGTGGGGAGCTGCCATGTGGCGACTTGAAAAGGAGCCAGAGAAAACAGAATCGGCTTTGCATCAAGGAGAAAAGTTACACAACAGAGCCTGTAATACCTGGTCAAACAAACCTGTGACTGGAGGAGGATTTCAGACAATTGACTTGTTCAAGATTGAAAAGGATCTGCAACCAAATAGACTTTTGATTTTTTTTTTCTTTTCTTTTCTTTTCTGGGAGGCTCCCGCAGTGCTTCACCCATTACTAATGATGTCGTGTAAGGAAAACTCTTATTTGTATTTGGACTAATGAGAAACAAGGTCTGAGCATGTTTTTGCTTTCAGACTGAGGGATTCCCTAATCCTGAACCAAAAAGCAGAAACAGGCCTCAGAACTTTGGTTTGGTGAAGAGGGATTGAGACAAGACACAATGAAAAAGCCAGGACAAACCCTAAAACAACTATGTTTTGATTTTTTGTGTGGCATAGATTCAACAAGGTACCAGAAACATTTGTTAGAACGGTGATCTCAGATTCAAATCCCTGCGGTTAGCTGAACCAAAGCAAAAATATAATTTTATTTTGGCTTTTAAATTCCAAAGGTTCCTTGTTAATATTCATTGTTAACTCAATGCCACATTTTGCGGCACAATTTCTACTATCATCATTGTTCTCATAGAATATACAACCAGTTGATTTAAAAAGACAAAAAAAGTCTACTTTAATTAACATTTATGGTTGAAACCCAAGAAAATAAAAAAAATAGTTGTACAGATATATATAATAAAGAAGTATGTGAGGGTATATCTCTTTCTCTCAGAAGTCAGACTTTTTTTTATCTAATGAAGAGGACTGCAGCTGAACGGTCACAAGTTTTTCTTTTTTTTTTTTTTATATTTAATCATGAATCTCGATGAGGCACAGAAGATATGTCCTGGGGGGATGCACCACAGTAAAATTGTTCTGGCAGCGTAACATAATATCACATAATATTCCCAAAAAAAAAGATGAAGTCACACCAAACAAGAGAAAGCATCTGGCTGCAAGCGACCGCATACAGACCAGAAAGCAGAACAATAAAGCTCTTTAACTGATGGCGGGAGGAGGAGGAGGAGGAGAGATGCTGATGAAGAGCCACTTTCTGTGCAACTTTTATGATCAGGCCAGATGCATCTGAGTGGAAACACAACTTAATTCCTACAGTTCTCATCTGGTAAAACTTAGGATGAGGTGAACGTACAGTACGGTGGCTTCACGTAGGGGTCTGTGCGTGTTTTCCGCCTAGAAGGGATTGTTTGTGTATGTGTGCGTGCCTACAGTGAAAGGGTGGGGCACTGAACAGAGGGCCCCTCTCGCCCAGACTTGAAAAGGCATTCTTTCATCATTGCTAATCTCCCAAACATAAACATGAGAGCATCCACACAATCTCTCTCTCTCTCTCTTTCTCTCTCTCTTAGGACCAAAAAGGGGGGGGGGGGGGTGACCCTGCCAGTACTGGAGACAAGGGACCTTACAGGCAGGGGGCCATGCGTGCTGTTTGTGTTACTGAGAATTACGCCGGCCGTATCAATCAACATATCAGGTTTATAACAGCAGATTTCCAGCGTATTTGTGGGTGTGTGCAGGAGAAAGCGTCATCGTACTTGTTTTTTAAGGCGTGTGTCTGTTTTTCTGTGCTGCTGCATAAACATCCAACCAGGAACTGTTTCAACCCTTTCTCATATATGAGCATGGCAGGAATAATTGCACGTGAAATTTAAGTCAAGGTTGATCATCTAAAGTACCAGACAAAAAAGAGATTCAATGTCTTTGACAAAAATCGCTGCTCGGACCTGCTGGGAATTAGCCTGTGACTTTCAGTGACCTTAAATAGTTGAAGCCCAGCTGCACAAGAGACAAGTCACCTCTTTACATTTAAAATAACATAAGATATTTTAAATGCTTGTGTGTAATGCCAATATAAAGATCAGATTTACTTTCTAGCCCTAAAAGAGTGTGTTCAAACCTAAACCCAAACCTAACCAAAAAGGATGTTTCTGTAGGTAAAGAGCAGCAGGACTTAGGAACAGGAGGAGTATCATAATTAAAATGGGACTAATTGATAACTGGGTGTCATGGTTTCGGTTAAGGAGGACCCAAGGACAGAGGGTGATATAGGCAGAGAAGTTTGACAAACAAAGAAAACCTGTTCTGAACCATGAGATAAGGCAGGAAGTGCATAAACATGTCAGACATGGCACTATCAGAGTGGTAAAAGGAATAAGTCCAAGTAGAACGCCGGAGGAACCAGCAGGGAACAAAGAGAATCAACAATCAAGAGACTTTATTGTCTTTACATAACCATGACGATGTTTTTTGAGAGACACTGGCTCAAAATGTGCAAACACATTTGAGAAGCACCTGCAGAAAAAAAAGCAAAAAATGAGCATCCTTTGATGAGACACTCAAAAATGCAAAAACACAGAAGAAAAAGACAAACATTAAATATTAAACGCCCATCTTTAAAGAAGATATGAACATCCTTCATGGAAACCTTATGTACATGGAAATGTAACTTGTGGTATTTACACAAAGTGAAATTGGCTGCTGTTTGATTGGAGTTTTAGCCTGCAGAGGAACGATTGCCTTCACAGCTTTGGGAAAGAAAATGATCTTAAAACTTGAACTGAAAGCAAATCTGCAAATACTAAGATACCTGGAATATCATATTATTGAAGAATTTGCACAAAGAATTAGAGACCAATTTATCTAACCTAAAACTAGAATAACTTGGGTTTAGCAGTTTTGTCAAACACTGCCAAAGTGGGTTTATTCATGGGGTGGAGTTACATGATGTCAACTGAGTCATGGCCAGCTACAACAAAACGCAGAAGAAGCAAGAATGCCACTTTATAGTTGTTAACTAGTACCCATGGAACAAGAAGCCTTTTGTGAATATGATGAAATGTCATCGCAGACTACAAAAATTAGCGAACGGAGAGGAGTGGAACACTCTGTGAACCGAAGGGGGCAGGGTGTGAAGTACCTCCTTTAGATTTAAAGAGACAGCACCAAAACAAGTTGCTCTCAGATGATGGTGCAGGGCCCTTAAAGACCAGCATGTCTGGTTCAGTTCGCCTGCCTCACCTTCCACCACTAATCTTTACCATAAACTTTTTAAAACTAAACTCTGTGTCTGGCTGATTATCGGGTTCTCCAGTACTATTCATAACAGATTTCAATGTGAAAAGGAAGAACTGAAAAGCATGACATGTCCCCTTAAATGGTTTATGCCACGAAGAAATGTTCCGGCTTCAAAATCTGATGTTCTCTAAAAGTAGAATGGGAGGCAGATCCTTTAGCTATCAGGCTCCTCTCCTGTGGAACCAACTCCCAGTTTTGGTCCGTGAGGCAGACACCCCGTCTACTTTTAAGACTAATCTTAAAACTTTCCTTTGTGACAACGCTTCTAGTCAGAGTGACTCATGTTACCCTGAGCTATCTCTATAGTTATGCTGCTATAGGCTTAGGCTACTGGAGGACATCAGGGTCTATTTCTCTCAACCTGCTGAGTTCTCCTACTGTTCTCCAATTTACATTGTTTGTTGTCATTTCAGCTTTTAACTTTTTCTTCTCTGTAATTTTTTTTCATAGAAGGTACACCTGGTCTGGTGTTGTGTTAGCTGTGACATCATCAGGTGAAACAGATCATTCAATTGAATTCAATTTTATTTATATAGAGACAATTTATGAAACATGTCATCTCAAGGCTCTTTCCAAAGTCAGCTTCCATCAGATCCTCCAGGTTGGTGAGAAAGTTTCCTCTCTAAGGAAACCCAGCAGGTTGCATCAAGTCTCTCCAAGCAGCATTCACTCCTCCTGAAAGAGCGTAGAGCCACAGTGGACAGTCGTCTGCATTGCTGATGGCTTTGCAGCAATCCCTCATACTGAGCATGCATGAAGCGACAGTGGAGAGGAAAACTCCCCTTTAACAGGGAGGAGAACCTCCAGCAGAACCAGAACCAGGCTCAGTGTGAACGCTCATCTGCCTCCACCCACTGGGGCTTAGAGAAGACAGAGCAGAGACACAGAAAGCACAGAAGCTCACATTGACCCAGGAGTACTTTCTATGTTAGATGGTAATAGAGGATGATCTGTCCAGCCGCTATTACCACAGTGGTGGCAGTGGACAACTTTGATGGAATCTGACTTTGTAAAGAGCCTTGTGAGGACATGTGTTGTGAATTGAAAATTTAATTGAATATACACATAGGGTTTTAGAATAACTCTGCTGTCAGCAAAGAGTAAGGTCTTTAAAAAATACATTCAGGTCTAATTTTATTGCACTTTGGACAGACACACCTGTGGTCATGCCAACATTTCACGACAACAGAGTCACACATAAGACCCATGCATACACTAAGGACAGGGGTAGAGAGGTACAAGGGTGGGGGTTAGGGGGTAGTGTGGCCTTCCTTTGTTCCTACCTTCACACTGCCTCAAGGGGGCTGCTGGTGCAGAGACAACCTTGGGTCTTTGGAGGGGGTTACTGTGGGTGGACCAGTGGGGGAGGGAGGGGTGAAATATAGTGGGCTCCTGGTTAGAGGCCTAAAGTTCTCAGCTATGTTCCAGGATTGCTGTGGGCTGCAGGGACTGAGCTGTGCACTGGTGGGGGTCCCACTCCCTTGATCTCTCTAAACCTGTCCGATTGGTTGGCGTGGCACAGAAATGTAAAAGATACATTGCAAGTTATCACAAATACCTGGTGGCAATTGTTGCCACCAAGTGTTGGGAAACAATAATTAGGTATTAGGTCAATGTTAAAACTGTTGTGCTCTGCAATAGAGAAAACACTTTTTCATGTCATGGTACTTTGAATACATATTAGGACATTATGTAAAAATACACACTTCATTCGCCCAATCCCTTTTTACTTATTAAAGGCTTTTGTGGTTTTGACCAAACACTCAGTTATCCAAAACCTGAATGTGGGCCTGTTTGTTGATTCATGTAGAGAATCTCCTGAGAACCTTCAAGATCACATCATGATTAATCCTAGTTGCAAGAACTATAAAATCTAAGTTACACTTCCAGCAGCACAGCTGCTGTGCAGCCTTATGTGCAGCTTTTTGAAAATGTTAAATTAACATATCTCGGCAGCATATCCTGCCACAACTGTGGTTATTTTCGCTAAATCCTGTTTTTACAGCATTGTGCTTTTCATATTCACGATGAAACTGTATCAGGTCATATGACTAATAAATTTAGGGAGGCAAAGTTATGAATTGTAAATGGACTGAATATTGGCATGTGAACTAGAACCAGAGTACAGCATGTGCTCCACTGTGTAATACGGACACTTATTTCCCAGGCCTTAACTGCTGGCATGAAATAAGCTCGACTCACATGAAGTATGCCTATGAGCAAGCACACACACACACACACACACACACGCCCGCACACACATGCACAACCACACACACACACATGCTAAAGCTGTTTTTTGCAGAGCATTTAAGAGATAAGGCCAGCGAGTTAATGCAGACGAACCTCCATAATCCAGTTTTCCCCCCTTTCCCACTCTCATGCCCCTCTCTGCTCATCTCTAACAGCTTCTTTGCGCTTCAGCTGCATATCTGTGACAGATTAGGGCAGATCACGGAGGATTACCGCCACCAGACACAGCCCCGACACGCTGACCAGAGACACCCCCGCGACACCCCTGCAGGGAGAGGGCGAGCGGCAGGGGTCCAGGACTGGTTTTAATATTTAGTTGCTTAATTTATTGATCATGGGCCAGAAGGGGCTAACTGGCAGTAGTCTCTGGGGTTAAGAAATATTCATGAGACTGATTATATTTGGTTTAGATGTCGTGTAAACACTCTAGGCCTTATGTTGGGAGTTATTACAATGCTAGAAGGATGTGTAACACTCCGGTACCTGTTATTCAGAATGCAGAATGAAAATAGGTCAGATTTATTTAAATTATTTACATGCGATTTTTGAAAGAAACGTGCTTGGTAGCAGCTAATAATCATCTAAAAACACAAAAAACTCTTCGGCACCTAATGCCAGATGTGTGACAGAGAAATAATATCCCTGTTTTCTTTATTCCAGACTCAACAACTTCATTTTCTTTGGCAGCACATCTCAGCAGCACCCAGTGGCCATTTAAGGGTACTGCACTCTGCAGGGAAAGAAAGGGAGAAACACGCAGGGAAGGAGTTTATGACATGGATTTGATGTGAGTTTGAGATGAAATTAAACTGATATCCCAGCACTTTTAAATGTGATGGTTGTGGGGCTTTTTAAGGGCAACATTTCATGTATGAAATGAATTTTAAATGGGGGAAAACTTTCCAGACAACTTTCCCAGAGTAAACTGTTATAGTCCAGAGAGAATATTTCACCCATTTTCATTAAAAGGAAGTCAGAATACATTATTATCATCCTTTATCCCTCCCTTTATCCCTCCTCATCCAGCTACAGCACATCAGTGACACCAGTGATCTTGTTTATGATCAATAATATATGACCAGAATAATATGCATATGTGATGGGTATATATTAAATCCAGCTCCACTTGAATATGATCACAATTACATTCATGTTCTTTGTAAAGAAGATTTTTCTTGTTGTATCTTCAAAATATCTCTCCATATGTGAAGTAAAGCAATCAGATCAAAGAGAATATTTCAGTGTTATTCCACCATGGATGGGTAGTTTATTTTATAGTCAGGTTGAGATTAGAAGCAATCCTCTCCTTCTTTACTCACAGGAGGAGTGAAAACAACATATGTTTGATGCATTATATAATTTTAACTCTTGGATGATATCGTATTGCATTATATCTACCTGTACTGCTTGGTGAAGTAAATTAAAATGTATATCATAATGTATATATAATTATTATAAAATGTATCAATTTGTACCAGATCAAACTGTTTTGTGTTGCACTACATTGTATCTTATTTAATTATATCTTCTTGCACTGGGTCATATTGCAATGCATCCTAATGTATCATGTTGAATTGTATAATTTTGCGTTGTATAACAAATTATTGTATCCTATTGGATATAATATCATCCGAATCAGAATCAGACATTAATAATCCCAGAGGGAAATTACTTAATGATATTGTATCAAATTGTGTCTTAAAGCATTGCCTCATTTTATATCTTATGTCAATGTAATATACTGTATCATGCTGAATTTGAGCGTTTTGTGTTTAATAATACTGTATTGCATCAAATTGTATCTTTTTGCACCTCATGAAATTGGATCAAAATACATTATACATTTACTTCTTATTATAATGTAACTTATTGTAACACGTTACAAAGTATCACGTTGACTTTTGTCCAGTTGCATTGAGAAATATGTAGAATTACATTATCTTGTACTGCATTTAATCACATGGCAATTAAAATATACCATAGTGTAAATGCAAAACTAAATTAAATGAAGGCTATATATTGCACTGGCATGTGTGGAAACAATAAAGTTAATTTGTGGGGGATGGAGCTGGTGTGTTCAAATGTTCAAAGGACACACACTGTACGGTTTCAAAAATCATGGAGGATTTGAATGTTTCACGCTGTGCGAGCAACATTCAGTAGCTCTGTCACATTGCACGATGGACAAAGCACAACTTCTTGTTGCATCAGACAGACCCAACAGTCATATCAGTCAATCAATGAATGAACAGCAACTATTAATGCACTTATTATTAGAGTAAGATCTCAAAACGAGAGCAAGAACATAACTGCTAATGTCAGGGCAAAAGAAGACAAGAATCAGACGACTGTCTCAGCAGCAGTCACACTGCATGGATTTCCCAGAAAATCTGGGAAACTTCTTGATGTTTGTCATAGCTTGGTTTCGGTCCTGGGAGCTCTAAATTGAAACTTGGTGTGTCTGTCACAATGCACAACAACAGACGCCCGATTAAAGATCACGACCAGATCATTATATTCACGTAGAAAGAATTCAGCTGAGATGGGCAGTAACGGCAATGTCAACACAGATCAGGATATGGAACATGGGACATGGTGAGGGGACTGAAACTCCACCTGGACACAGAAGAAACCCTAACCCTGATCACAACAAAGCCACATAGTTTGTTTTCTATATTGCACGTTCAACTTTTTGGGTTCAATGCAACGTTGTTTTCGTATTAAACTGACAGAAATATTGTAAATGTTTGATGCATATCACTGCATGAAAAGTGAGATTTTCGTCCCCGTAAACTACCGCAGATCTCCCTCATTTTCGGCAGTTACCGACAATTTGCAACCCGCGCTTGTCGCCGTTTTCAGTGCCACAAATTGTCGGAACCGGACTCTGACGTATGTGGAGAGCGATCAGCTGTACTAATGGTCCTAATTAGCATATGAATGCAGCGAACCCGCGCGGCTGGCCAGGTCTGGCTTGAATAACCTACTCAGTATTGGCTGAAACCACTATTTTTAAATAAGTAAAATCGCTCCTGATTGGCAGCAAAACCACACGTGGCCAGGGCAGGCCAGAATGTTCTTACTCAGTATTGGCTGAAACCATTATTTTCAAACTAGTAAAATCACTCGTGATTGGTTGGTTTATATATATATATATATATATATATATATATATATATATATATATATATATATATATATATATATATATATATATATATATATAATGCTGTATATTCATGTTATCTTATGTAGGCTACTACACTATCATTAGGCTACCTTCAAGGACATGAATGAATTTGTACAGGAAATTAACATTTGCCAGGAAGATGTTTATGCAAAGAAAGAGCTTTATTAAAAACACACACACACACACACACACACAACTATATACAACGCGAGGATCTTCCCACACATGCGTATCCAAAAAACTACAACTCCGTGAACTGTCCGTTTGCCTCCTCGGGGTTGTAGGCAACTGCTGGCGGCGTTCTTTCCGAGGGAGGTCCGATGTGCAGACGCCTGCTGTGCGTGGCTTTGTACTTCGGCGTCGCCTCTAACCGGGACTGCAGCTTCAGACAGAGTTCAGAGAGATCCGGCCTACGAAATGACGGCGCCCCGCCAACGACGCCATCTTCCTCGTCAGACATGAGGTCGACGGTGGCGGACTCGGACATCCAGAGTTCCACTTCCTCATCAGCTAGCACGCTCTGCCTCGATTCCTGCAGCTGTAAAAAACAAAACAATGAATCAGTATTATGCGATGGGATGCACTGCGTATGGACACAACACATCTATCAATGCACCTGAAAAATAGTCACCAAATAAAGTCTTACCCTCTTTCTTCTCGCTCGACTCCGAGCTGAATTCTTGCCAGCTTCCGCCCGCATTGAGTTCTCTGGCTGCGTATATCTGAAGCTCCTGCGTACCGTCTCGTAATACGTCTTACAGGCGGCTGGAAAACAAATGAGAGTGGTATGAATAAAAACCAAACACAAGTCACAGTAACATTAAAAACAAGGGAGAAACAGTAAAACAAGTCCCTTACACACAATGTAGTCTTTATCAATATAGTGTAAATCGAGGCTTGCAGTTATTGCTCCGAGCAGATAGGAGGTAACTGCCTCATTATGAGGCGTGCTTAGTCTGTGAAAACAAAATGTACAGTTATGATCGGTATCTATCCGTATCTATTTCCTTTTATCGCAGAATGAAAGCATATTCTTTAAATCTTACCCTTGCGCCGGTTCATAGCGCCTGCAATTTGTCTCCGAGTTGTGAAGACGGCGTACTGTAAATCACAAAAAATACACCCTTAGCTTTGGGTTATGGCTAGGCTACTTTTAGCTTAGCTAGCAGTCAAATATATTCTTACCGCAAGCTTTTGTGCATCCGTCTTCTCTTCTTGGAGTTAGTCTCTCCCGCACAGTTCTTCGACTGCAGAGCCGCCATCTTGTCCTCTATGGACAGCAACCTGGAGTTTACCGAATTCTGCAGTTGAGTGAACCTCTCATTCATGTCGGCAGTATGTTGAGTAAGCTGACGAGACAGTCCACTGATAGCAATCAGCAGTTTCTTCTCGTCAGTCTGCGGACTGGCTGAAAGTTGTGGATCGCGTCCTAGAGGAGTTGAACGCGAGACGTTGTCCGGCATACCAGTAAAATCCAAACACAGTAAAGTCGTCGTCTTCTTCTTCTTCTTCTTCTTCTTCTTCTTCTTCTTCTTCTTCTTCTTCTTCTTCTTCTTTTTCTTCTTCTTTAGGATTTAACGACAGCTTGCATCCATAGTTGTTGCATTACTGCCATCTATTGGATCCTAATATATATCCTTCAAATCCTTATGATCCCAGAATAAAAAAAAAACGAAAAATCTTTGTACATCCCTTTTCTATACTTAATAATGCAGATAATGAATCACTACAAATTATTATTTTATTTATATTTGTATCCTCCACCCATTCTAAAGCTAATAATATAGCACATAATTCTACCGCATATATACTAAAATAATTAGATGTTCTTTTTGAAATATTAATTTTTAATTCAGGAATCACTACAGCTACACTAGTTGCTTCATTTTTTGGATTTTTCGAACCATCAGTATAAATTTGCAAATTATCATTATATTTAATCTGTATTTGATTGTAAAATTCTTGGCAGATATCTATTATATTTCTTGTCTTAATATTTAATAATGATCTATCTATATTAATATATTTCCATATCCATGTAGGTCTCAAAGCCCACAATACTGTTGGACTGAATTCTTTGTTATATACATTAAATGTTTTTGCTCTATCATCCCCAATCCATCCAAAACTATTAAATTGACCCTTTCGTCTTTCCCAACAACTTTCTAATACTTTCATAACTGGATGATCTTCATTATGTCCTTTTAAATTTATCCAGTAATTAACCATTATCTGTTGCCTTCTGATACATAATGGCATTTCTCCTGATTCTATTTGTAAAGCACATACTGGAGTTCATTTAACTGCCCCTAAACAAATTCTCAATGCTCTAGCTTGAATAACGTAAAAATTTTTTAACCTACTTAGCCGCTGAACCATATACCACACTCCCATAATCTATTCTTTACCTAATTAGTGACACATACACATTTTTATGCGATTCAAAACTTGCACCCCATGTTAACCCTGCTTTCATTTGAGCGTTTTAATGGAATACTGGGAAAGTTTAATCACAACAATAGGACAATTGAAGTCCAGATTATGAGGCAATTTCAGCAGAGCCAACAGCTTCATATGCCATGGACATGTGAATATGGTGCAGAATTTGCCAGTATTTTAGGAAGACAAATGGTTGGGACTTTGTCATGCAATGACACAGCTGATATGCTTTATGTGAAGCACAGTGTTTTGGTGTCAGCAGAACGAAAGCCAATAGAAGTTTGGGGCTTGCAGGGAACAGACACGTCATACCCAGCATAATTTCTGCCAGTTGAGCGCATTGCTGGGAGATGTGTAGTTAATACATCCTCTGTGCATTTAAGTAAGACCAAAAAAAAGGTCACTGTAG
This sequence comes from Fundulus heteroclitus, assembly GCF_011125445.2. Lineage (NCBI taxonomy): Eukaryota > Metazoa > Chordata > Actinopteri > Cyprinodontiformes > Fundulidae > Fundulus > Fundulus heteroclitus. The sequence continues at coordinate 40,172,836 of NC_046365.1, read as the reverse complement.
TCATGCCACTATGCACAGTAGTTGAGCTCTAGGAGACTGTGATCTCTGCAGACCTCTCATTCTGATTCTAATGTTTGCATGGAATGCACATTTTACCTTGCTGATTCTGATTCACATTTTACCAACTGATTCTGATTAAAACAAATTTTTGAAATAAATTATTTTGTGTATTTTTTTACATAACATTTGCCATTGCTAATGGCATACACAGTAATCTAGCATACTTTAATTAAATAAATCAATTCAAGGTAAAATGTAAGAGTCTATATTTAGGTTATATAGAGCCTGATCTATTTGTACCAGAGATTTTCTTACCTTTTAGAGAAATGTCACTTGGGGTAAAACTCCCCCTGCAACCCTGATTTACATTTGTTTAGCTCACAGCATTTTCATTTACATGTTAAAGCCTCCCCTAGAATTAGGAGGAGGGGGGTCATGGGGGGACAACTCCCAAGGTAGGCCCACGTCAATTTCTGACAATTCACGGCAGTTTTCGGTGTTGCCTGCAAATTGCCGTGAACAGCCGTTAACCTGAACTTCCACGACAATCTACAGTGCCGCATAGTGACGAAAATCTCACTTTTCATGCAGTGTATCATACTGTGTTATATTGCATCACACTATATTGGAGCAATATCCATGATCTGAGGGCTCTCACAGTTATGTACGCTCCTGACATCTCTCCATACTGACTAACTCTCCACCAGCCTAGTTGGTCTTTCAGGAAAGGAAAATTATGCATGGCTTCATGCACCTTAGTGTGCATCATTGCACACAACATGCTGGAGTTTGTTTTAGTTACTTCTAAGATTTTGCTCCACTTTATTAAAGCAGAGGGCCTTTTTGGTCAACTAGAGGGAAACCAAAGTTAGAGAAAGCACTAGTGACATCACACTGAATAGAGTGTTGTGTCATATTGCGTTGTAACTCAAATGTAGGTTTTTGCATGGATTCATATTTGATCATGTTGAATTCTGTCATGTATTTAGTCATTTTGTTCCTTGTTATACTATTATTCTTGTATCATCATGAGCTGTATAATTTTGCATTGTAACATATTGTATCAAGCTATCATATTGAGTTGCATCAGATTCAATCGTATCAATATTTGTCATATTGTATTATCCCTTATAGTAATATTTAATTTTGCCTTGTATTGTGGGATATTTGTATCTTATTGTTCTGTATTACATTGTGTTGTTTCAAATTGCATTGTGTTATATTGAATTTCATAGTGTTGTGTAATAAATAACTCCATTACATTTTATCATATTGCATATTGCTATCCGTCCGTCCGTCCGTGCTTAATCTCTTAATGTTCTGAAATGTAACATAAAATACTTTATATCAAAACAGGTTATATTTTAAAAAGAACAAGATGCGTGTGTGTGTGTGTGTGTGTGTGTGTGTGTGTGTGTTTGCTTGTTTATATTGCCTCCTTAGGACATGTTCTGGCATCATCGCGTCTTCTGAAGACCATCATGCATTGTGGGGACCAAAGTGTGGACCCAATCTGGCAGAAAATTATTTTTAGAGTTAGAGTTAAAGTTAAGCTATAAAATGGGTTAGAAATGTACTGAGTAGGGTTAGGGTTAAGGCGTCTGTCAGTCTGCCCCAGGGCAGCTGTGGCTACTAACATTGCTCACCACCGTCAGGGGGTGAATGGGTGAATAACTGATTGTAGTATAAAGCAGTTTGGGGTCGTCGGACTAGTTAAAGCGCTGCACAAGACATTTACCATTTATCATTTGGGGGAAAGTGTCATAGTTGGGCATAAATGATTTAAAAAAAATTAATTGGTCACCTAATGTGGTTAGAAATACAAACTATATGGATAATGAAGGTTTATCTGTATTAATTTAATGGCCTTATCTCCTAAATGCGCCCCAAAACTGCTTTAGTGTGCATGTGTGTGTAAGATGGAGCAGGTGTGTATGTGTGTGGTATGGGGGGGGCCTGAGACTCCACCTGGACTTAGAACAAGCAGGAGACCAACAGGGGACACGGACACTGCACAACACACTACAAAAGGCTGGCGGGGTGAGGTGCACGAACGCCATAACACAGCCAAAGTCCCATTGTTCTGCCCCTGTTTCATCTCTCCTCCTTCTCTCCAAATATTTGGAGGAACGCTCTGAATAACATACTGGTACTGAGAATATTGTGCCGTGTATATTGTTGAAAGGAACTCAGCCAGTCTGAGTTTTTTGCTCTTCAAAGACGCTTGCTTTGTTTTGTTTGGGTTTTGTTTGCTCCTGCATTTGAATTGTGCACCGTGATTTCGTGGATATCTCATTGTTCCAGGATTTGAGATTGTTGGACAGAGAAGCACCCACTGGCTCATTTATTTTCATTGCGTCACGTGACTCATTGAAACTGGAACACAGTGGGAGAAGCGGGCTGAAAAGGCTGTCAAAAAAATAACAACTAGCTCTTTCCCATTGCTATAGCTGCTGTTTGTGAGAGAAAGTTTCATTCCCCTTCAACATTAGACACCCATATAGATTCCAGGGTGCTCATTTCCATACCCAAGCCAATGGGAAGTTGCTGATTAAAAATACAAGACCAGAGCTTTGCTTCAGAGTTCAAAAACACAAAGCTGAAAGTGAGGAACTGAAGCTTTAATCATGTGATCAGTGGGGGATGAGCATGAATCTCAACGCAGGGTTACAGCATCGTCTTACACAGTTGTTTGATGGCCCTTTCTGGGAACCCCAAAGCTGATTGGGCCCTGAGGGCACCCTGCAGCGCTGCCCTGTCACAGGGGCCTGACTGACAGCTCTAATGAAGTCAGCCTTGCCATGGTCGGGCATGGGACCACTCAAGAGAAGGCGCCGAACTTCAATCGGGCTGCGTGACGTCCACAGAGTTTTGATTTCTCAGCAGTCAGGGGGTAAAGAGAGGGACCCCAGGGGAGCCAGGCGGTTCCCGGCCTCCCTTTGAATATTCCTCCATTTACCGCTTGTCAGTTCTTGGTGTCTGAAACGTGCGGAGGAGATGTAGGGGACGACTGTTGTGAATTTTTCATAAGCGAAAGGAGAGAAAGGGAAGGGGCCCTCAGTCCCAAGAGAACCATTCTGGAAGCTGTCGTCTGAATGCAGACTGTCCCGATGTCACTGTGCCAGTTGACAGATACAGCTGTTTTCTGAACAAAGTCCCTCTGATGTGTTTGTACCTGCAAACCCATTAAAAAAACTAACTCAGGTAAGTTTTGTTTTGTAGTTTGCAGGGGAAAAAAAGTTGCAACTTTTCAGAATCTCACTCTCTTCCATGCAAACAAATCCCTTCTCTGCACGATGGAGGGATGTTGAAGAGCAGCCGAGCCTCAGTAGACCCATCCTGACTTTGTTCTATTATTCACCATCTCTGGCTTCAGAACCCTCCAGAATCTCCACGGGGTTACACGCTCCGTCCTGATGGAAAGACTCCTGTGCCACTGAGAGCCTGTTTACTCTCTGGCCCTGTGTGCAGACGGCGCATACAAGCAGTCGCTGTACTTTCAACGCACGCATCAGAGCCCTTCAAACGCAAATCAAAAGCAGAGCGCAGCAAACCATTTGTAAATCACATGTTCGCCGGCGCTTTTCGAATCCTCACACTGGATCAAAAAAAAAAAAGATCTCTGAGACTAGCAGTTTGCTTTTAATTATGACATTTGGACAAATGTCCAACAGCTTACGTTGTACTCTTCCTTGTTGTTGTTGTCTATTTTAAACCATCGGCTGATATGAGCCACTCTCCTCTCACAATGCTCATTTGTACCCACATAAACAGTTATTGGAAAGATAAAAGCAAACATGTTTATTTTTTATTTGTCTACTTACTTCTCCATTAACTCCCCAAAGGCTTTTATGAGCTCTTTGGTAATAAGGAGCAGAGCAGGATTTTGCTCGTGCTTTGATGTACTCTTAGATTAAGTGAAGTCTGGAGCGATGTCTACAAAAATACACGCGGCGCGTAGACGCTCTTCTTCCTCTCCGCTGGCCCTTCCTCTCTGCTCCCAAACCACCACGGCATGAAAAGACACTCTGGATGTTTGCTAGTTTGCAGGAGACTGGTACGGACCCTGTCGAGAACTTCAGATGAAGCATTCCCCAAAGAAACACAAGCTGGGGAGACTTTTTTTTTTTTTTTTACCCTTTCATAAACTCGTGTTTCTCCCAACAGCCCCCTCTCCTTGAAAAACGTCTGTTTTCAGAGCTGCTTTGATATTTTTGTATGTTGCTCATCTTAAAAGAGATTCAGCAACAAGTCAAAACTCAGAGGAAGGGAAACCGTTCTGAAGTTTGAGTCACAAGATGATGAGAAGAGTTTAAAGTGATAAAAGACTTTGTCATTGGTCACAAAACTTTCTTATTTAACAATATTGCCATTGCATTTTCTGGGATGAGTTGATTAACCAGAGGCAGCAGCTGGAAATCGTATCTTTTAGAATGTTTTTATGACCAAAAACCTAAAATGTAAATTTCTCTGAAAACCATTGTTCTGGCTTTACAAACCAGGACATTGTCCATCTCGGGTTTGATTTGGTTGATAATGAAAGCTGGCATGAATAATTCAGCGATGAAAAGAGGAGTGAATTCAGATTTCCAGCAGCTCTGAACGCTCAGGAGCTGCTGCGATGTTGTGCCGATATGATGCTGACCTCTGCTGGCAGATTCTGCAGCTTGATTCAGGATTATCGCCACACGAGGGGGAGAACTTCAACACAACCACATCATAAACTAAAATAAACAATTAAACTAAATAAACAAATGATCTGGTTGCATAACTGTAAACGCCTATAAACAGACTTTGTTTTAACACGTTCTATCATAAAGCTGCATAATGACTTAGTAATATTTGCTCTCTCTGCCTTTTAGATGTCCTCAGTTTGTGAATTTTCTGCCCCACAGTCCTTTGCGACCAACTCACACATTTGGTATCAGGTTTATTTGTGGACTTTGGCCATATCAGAGTTTACCCGGGGCCAATCTTGAATCAAATTAAGGTCTGCTGACCAGAGCTCTGCGGAGCAGGAAGGCTGAATGTTCAGACATTTGATTCAGACGTATTGCAGCAGGGATGCAGCAGAGTTGTAGGATCGTATCTCTCCAGGACTGGAGTTGGGCATTCTGGGTTAGACCTAAAACTTCTTCTGATTAAGTCATTCTCTGATTGATTTGGATGCATGCTTGGACTCATTGGGACGATATAAAATTAATTCTTCCTTTATCTTCAGCTTTTAGCAGGCGCCTGAAGGCTTCTGGTCAAAATAGGCTGGCATGTCACACATCTGACTGAATGCAGCTCATAAATCTAAGGGTCCTTCAGCAGTGTACTAAGAGATGTGCGAGCTTATGCAAGCAGGTAATTTACTGTTTCCAGTTTAATTATCTGGGATATACTGTATGAAACATTAATATTGGAAGAAGTTTGGAAATTATCTACCATTGTCTCATCTTTCACATCCCAAAACACTTTTATGATCCACGGTTGGCATTTACTTTTGCTAACTTTTCTTCCTTTGAACTATAAATTTAAACAGTCTGAAGTCATAATCTGAGGATAAATGGGTAGATTGCTATATTTATTCACATCACACAGATCAATGTATTGATTTCACAGCTTTTTGTCCTAAAATAGCACTTCCAAATGCAGCTTCAGTGTCTATTACTGTTTAAATTATTTCAATATCTCTATAATTCCCTGTCATAGTTTTAAGACTCAGAATGTCACCTAGAGGCCCTAGAATACGTATAAATGGGAAAATGTGTGTTGACTAAAGAGTAACTAACTGGAACATCCATCCACCTACTCTGTGGAGATTTGGGGAAATAAAAAAAGTGCTATACTTGTTGTCAATGTTGCAGAAAAGGGCACTTTGTATAAAACACAAAGTTGGGATTTCTGGATGGTTTTAGATTCTAAATTACTGAAACTTCAGGACTTGGTTCTTTATCACACAGCAAAGGTTATGTTTAAAGCTAACAAGCATTTACTGCCATTAGAGACATAAGGGGTACACCTCATGTCACTTTTTAATCCGATTTTGATGGATTAAAAGTGGGCGGGGCGATTAAAAAGGGGCGGGGCTTATTTTTTAATTGACCTTTTAGGTAATCACATGATCGTCACGTGGCCCTGCTCGTGACCCTCATGTGACACCCTATCATTGACCCCTACCGTGGCCTCCATATGACCCCACCACGTGACCCCTCATGTGACACCCTATCATTAATCATTATTAAATTAATTATTCCTTTATTAATTGTATTATTATTATTTTCATTTATATTCATATCATTAATAATATTATTACTACTATCATTGATATTATTGTAATTATTTAATTCTGTTACGCATACCCAACCTTATTTAGTAGTATTATTGTAATCATTTAAAGTTATTTATAATTATTTAACTCCGGTATACATACCCAATCTTTTTATTAGTATTATTATGATTATTTTTGAATTATTTAATTCCGTTACACGCACCCAATCTTTAAGGTGGGAGGAAATCAGTCTTTGTTTCAGCCGTAAAAGCAGTCAGACTCTGAATACTTAAAGTTTCAAAATAAAGATTAAAAATAAAACTATATAAAGCGTTTAGACGCATAAGCTTCCCCATCCGGAATCTGTAAATAAAAAGCTCAGGGTTCTCGCTCAGCTCAGAATCCTGCGATGCAACCCCTCAGCTCTCCCTGTAAACAGCAAGCGTTTAACCTCAGTTACTGACCGCTTACCAGTTGCAGCTTACAACATAATAAGTCCATACACTCTACAGGTCCCTGTCAGTTTGAGGGTCATAAGTTCACTCGGTCAGTAAGCAGTTAAAATAATACTCAACCTGTTCGAAACGTCGCGCGGGAGGAGACACAAGGGGGAAGATCTCGCTTTCTCTCAATCATCTGACCCCTCAACACAAAAACTGTGTCTTTCTCTACAACCCTCGCGCCGTCATGCTTAGTATTTATAAATAGCGGACACCCTGTCACAAAAAATCGACAGGATGTTGTATTTCACGCCTTTACGTATCCTAAAAATCCCCATCACGCGGACAAACACAATGCCTGTATTATCAATAATGTATATATAAGGCCCTCTTCCCACCTAACTGATTGTATGCACGGTGACTCCTACGAAACATGTCAAAAGACATTTATGTGTGAAATGTTTATCTCCCCTTTATTATAACTTTTTTGTTACCATCAAGGCTCAGTATAAAATTAAGCGTTGTAAAAATGAAAAATGATTGAACTTTTTGGTGCTTACTGCTGTTTCTTGTTCTTCATTCAATTTTGCACAAATATCCTATTTCTCAATAAACTATACATTAAAAGGGTGGCTCTTTTGGAAGTGGGTTTCTGTTAAAATGTTAATCTCTGGCCCGCAGTATCAACCAAATAAACTTTATTTGTAAAGCACTTTTCAGTTCTGCCTCACATAGGTTAAAAACAAAACAGAGAAAAAGGTTATATGGATGAAAGTAATTTATGAGGAATGGCTGAAAAACAGTTGTGGAGTTTAATGAAGAAACTGCATTAAATATGAAAACTTAACACAAGCTATCATCATGAAAAAGTTAAATGTTTTAACAGGGTCTGCTGTAAATGTCACAATTGAAAAGACATAATACAAGATGCTAATAAAAAATTATGTCTAATGATGTGTTAGTTGATTATGTCAACTTTCCATGAAGTTGAACTTATCTGCTGCAGATATCAGGGGCTTCTCATTTTACCTCACTGTTGATTAATATAGCACTTCACATACTAAAACACAGTTTTCTTCTTTAACAGAATTCTTTGTGAATTTTTACAACATTTTTTGAGTAAAACGTTTAACCCTGGCTGAACACAAGTTGGGTCTTATTATCGATATGTCCATAAATTCTAAAACAAGACGATGATAAAACTGGTGCAGTTTCAAAAGCTTTTACAGTTGTCTTTGTCTAGTCTTTGAAACCCAGTTTGTAAAGTTTAGTACATCTTGTTTTTCAAACCTAAAGTTTTAGTGCTCTGTTAAACTAAAAGGCACAAATTACTAAAATGCCCCATTTCTTAATTCTATAGCGTAGTCTTTGCTGTTCCAATATGTTATATGTGTGCATAACCTGCAACAAGAATTATTGTCCTCTTTATAAATAAAACGTTTTGCTTTGGACGTCATGGATATTAGTGTTACTGCAGCATGCAGCAGCATGCAGCAGCATGCAGCTTTGAGTAAGCTCAGACAAGCTTTCTGCCCTTCCTCCATGAATGTTGTTGCGTTTCACAGGCAAAATCTAAAAAGTTTTACCATATTCCATTTTACACGTCTAATTCTGCGACTCATAGACATTTTCCACATTGTGGTGTGGGCTTGGATCAACTCGCCGTTCATTCTGGTAATGCAAATCTTCAAATAATTGGAACGTGTTTAAGGTATTTTTAGTTTGTAAATGTTTTGTTTGCTCTTTGACATGATTTTTTTTTTACTGCACATTATGCACAAATATTTCCAGACAAGTAAAATGTACAGAAAAAAATGACAACTCACTGTCCTCGACATATGTTATTTAGTTTCAAATGTGACAAACCCTGGCTCAATGACAAAATGCTCTCAGGAGGAGGAAGGGGTGCAACACACAGCATACACACAGCGACGTTGGCTTTTCGATCATTAAAATTTGTCTTCAAAACAACATTCAATTACATCTTTTCAACATTGGCTAGAACTGGATGATTGGTTGATCCACCATCAATCGTCGACCTTAACCAAAAGTTAATCTTTTTGACCCTAATTCCACATTGAATTGACATCTTTTGCTATCTGGGAAGATATAATTTACAGGAGACTGGTTTTGGTAAAACAAAAACATATTTACAAACACAATAACAAAACAAACACTTAAAGGATTTAAATCATATTAAATAAGACAAAATATAACCTAAAAACAAGAACAAGTTTCATGGCAAGATTTATTTTATATTTCTTCCCAGAGGAATCAACATGGATTATTGCGGCGTATCAATTTAAAAACTTATCCAAACGCCGCGGCCGGCTGAGACAAGGGGTAACGGCTACTGACGACGCGTCACGCTGAACCATTACACACGTTGATGTCGTTTTATTTTTCCATCTCACGATCATAACACAAAACTTTTACTTACATTTATGAGCCGTGCATGGATACATCAAACCGTGCGTTGATGACGGTTAACAGAAAGTTTCTCCCCAAGCTCACCCAGCCGCCGTAATCCAGGTCGCTGTTGAACTCAGGTGAGCAAACAAACTAATACAGATGACACCACACCCACGGTGCCACCCACAGATACCAGTGACGTCACATGCGGGTGCCCATACACCCATAGAGAGGATATTATTGTCAGAAGAGCACAAGATATACAGCAAAACAAAGTATGGCTCCTACATTTCCGGCCCCAAATTATTTCATGATAATAATTCACCACCACCATCACCTTGTAGGAGACACCAATGCACATTCAAAGTGAACACACAAGTTCATCAAAGTCCAATTTATAGTCTTAGATCCAAGCAGTCTAATAAAGTCAGACCAGTCCATTCAAAAGCTCAAAGTTCATGCCCAAATAATCTACAGGTCTTCACTGCTCTTCTGCTTCCTGCAGAAGACAGACTTTGGTTATTGGCCTGTCCAAACAACTTGTTTTAGTTTTAATCCGTACACTCCGAACTAGTCCATTTTTGTCTGGAACAGTGTCCACAATTCTTCCTGTAGTCCAAGTATTGCGCGGTGCCATATCATCCACTAGCACCACTAGATCTCCAGGAACGAAGTTTCTCCGTGCAGTATTCCATTTCTGGCGCTCCTGAAGCTCAGGAAGATACTCCTTCACCCAGCGCTTCCAGAACAGATCCGCCATATACTGCACTTGTTTCCACCGACGACAAGCGTACAGATCCTCCTTCTCAAACACTCCAGGTGGCAACAACGGCTGTGTCTTGAGAAGAAGTAGATGGTTAGGTGTTAATGCTTCCAGATCTTGAAGATCTGTTGATGCTTTTGTTATTGGACGGCTGTTAACAATAGATTCAGCCTCACAAAACACAGTCACCAAGCCTTCTTCGTCCAAGGTCTGAGTCTTCACAATAGAGTTGAGCACCTTACGAACTGAACGGATCAACCTTTCCCAAGCACCTCCATGGTGTGATGCTGCTGGAGGGTTGAAAACCCATTTCACATTTTTTTGTAGCAGCACGTCATTTATGAGTTTGTGGTTCAGCTTTTCAATGGCCTTCCTTAATTCTCGTTCAGCGCCCACAAAGTTAGTACCGTTATCTGAACGGATTTCCAGGACTTGACCACGACGTGCAATAAATCTTCTGAGACCATTAATAAATGAGTCTGTGTCCAAAGATGATAACACTTCAAGGTGTATGGCTCGTATCGCTAGGCAGGTAAAAATGAGCCCATACCTCTTGACCACAGCTCTTCCACGCTTGACCTCAAATGGTCCAAAGCAGTCCAAACCAACTCTACTAAAAGGAGGCTCATCAGGAGTAATTCTGTTATGAGGAAGATCGGCCATTTTTTGATGTCCAGGAGCAGCAGACAAACGACGGCAGATGACACACTTGGCCAGAATTCTTCTTATGGCAACACAGGCGCCAGGAATCCAATACTTCTGACGCAGATGAGACAGCATGTAGTTTCGTCCACCATGTCCTGTTACTTCATGTACATGATGGAGAATCAAATTAGAGATGTACAGATCTTTTGCCAGTATAACTGGATGCTTAGCTTCAACTGGCATAGAAGCTCTACTAAGCCGCCCCCCGACCCTAATAAGACCACCATCCAGGAACGGACTTAGCTTGAAAAGGTGACTCGTCCTTCTCACACCCTGCCCTTTCTCCAAGTTGGCCAGTTCCTCTGGAAACCTTGTTCTTTGGCAAAAACGAATTATAGCTGATTCGGCCACAACCATGTCTTCCATGGACAGAAAACATTTTGGCAATTGAGCTTTAACATTTTTCATCTGAGCCTGTACTTCTTTCTCCAGCTGCTCGGCATTCAGGTCAGATTGAAGAAAAGTTTCTCTCAGCAGCTTTCGATGTTGTACCAGAGACACCAGCACGGTCTTAAACTTGAGAAACCAACCCACAGCCCTTTTGAGACGAAGCCAGGAGGAAAAGTAACCAATGAGCTTCTCCATTGGACTGACCTGCTCAACTTGAACAGTATTTACAAACTCAGTCCGAACCTCTGGGTCTCCAACAAGAGAACTTTCCAAGATCTCAGGGTTTTCGGGCCACCTGATTTCAGGCTCGCATAGAAAATCAGGACCGCAGAGCCACACACCAGTCTTCAGAAAGGACTGAACTTTAACACCTCTGGAGGCAAGATCCGCAGGGTTGTTAGATGTATTCACGTATCTCCACTGAGAGATGTCAGACAGCTTTAGTATTTCAGACACTCTGTTTGCAACAAATATCTTGAATCTTGATGTTTCATTTTTTATGTATTTCAAAACAGATGTGCTGTCTGTCCAAAAAACTGACTCCTGAAGGTCCATTTGCAATTCCTGTCTCCACAACTTGTCCATCCTACTAGCCACGACTGCAGCAGTAAGCTCCATACGGGGAATGGTGATAGGCTTTAAAGGAGCGACACGTGCCTTCCCCATCACAAATGAACTGTGAAGATGTCTTTTTTGAAGGAAAACAAGATGTGCTTTGGATGTCTGTGCATTGGGCACATGAGTAAATATTGCAGAAAACGTTTATTGTGTAGAGTATGCAACCTTAAGCACCCCACATTGCTGCATGTCCACTCCAAAGCAAAACAAATGAGCGCAATACAGGCTAATAATGACTTGGAAGTGGCTAGAGAAGGTGCTCTGATGTCTGTGCAGTCTAGTGGCTTGACTGGGGCCGGTAGACTGGACTGTACGCTCTCTATCCTACCTGTACAGGTGAAGTCCAAAAGGGGAAACGAGACTGTGGTCACATATGCATTCTTGGATCCGGGGAGTACTGCCTCATTTTGTACAGAACGACTTATGAACCGGCTGAATCTGACAGGACGGAAGCTGGGAATACTCCTCAGGACTATGGGTCAAGAAAAGGTTGTGGACAGCTACATGTTGTCTGGTTTAGAAGTTGCTGGGCTGAATTCAGACAACTTTTGTAGTTTGCCTGAGATGTTTACACAGAGAAGCATGCCTGTACATCAAGGGAACATACCACACTCAAAAGATCTCATAAGATGGCCACACCTTAGTGATATAAAAATCCCAGAGATCAATGCGGATGTGGACCTTCTGATTGGGACCAATGTACCTCAAGTTCTAGAGCCATGGGAGGTGGTTCGTTCAGTGAATGGAGGTCCTTATGCAATCAGGACCATCTTGGGTTGGACAGTGAATGGCCCGCTCAGAGGAGACTACCAGGTCAGTGACCAGTATGTGCTTCCTGACATTAGAGTGAATCGGATCTCTGTGGCCAGGCTTGATGAGCTTTGGGAGAAGCAGCTGAAGGTTGATTTCCCTGAGACCCTGCATGAAGAACAATCTGGGCTATCAAGGGAGGATCAGCGCTTCATGAAGTCTGTTTTAGAGTCGGCCAAGCTCATTGATGGTCATTACAGTATTGGTCTGCCAGTAAAGCAAAGACATTTTAAAATGCCAAACAATAGGACAGTTGCAATACAGCGTGCATTGAGTCTCAAAAGACGTTTGAATAAAGATCCGTCTTTTTGTACAAACTACACCACATTCATGTCTGAAATGCTGGCTAATGGTTATGCAGAGAGAGTTCCAACTGAGCAGCTGGCCCGTTGTGATGGGAGGGTGTGGTATATACCGCACCATGGGGTATATCACCCAAAAAAGAAGAAGCTGCGGGTAGTTTTTGACTGTGGTGCCACATTTCAGGGGACATCACTGAACTCACAACTTCTGCAAGGACCAGACCTCACAAGTTTGCTTGTAGGAGTCCTCACAAGATTCCGTAAAGAACCTGTGGTGCTCATGGCAGATGTTGAGGCCATGTTTCATCAGGTCAGAGTGCCAGCTGAGGACTGTGATTTGTTGAGGTTCTTGTGGTGGCCAGGAGGAGATTGTAGTCAGGAGCTGGTGGAGTTCAGAATGGTGGCACATCTATTTGGCACAAAGTATGGCTCCTACATGGATATTTTCATATCCTGTTGTAGAGTGCTCCATGTTGATAGGACAGAGTTCCTGTTTTTACTAATGGAGCACCGAAAGTGATAAAGTCCTGGGAACTAAGTCTTTTGCTGGACTAAATGACATATAACGGGATAAATAACACAGGATCAGACAGCTTTAAAGATGAAAATGTACCAATGCATGAGTTTATGGGTTGATGATGATGGCCGGTTGAAATTTGAAGGAATATAAAGTACAGTGAGGTGTGAGAGACGTTGGTATGAACCGTAATTCTCCATGATAGACAGCATCTAATGCAGAGAGGTGGCAGGTGCATTATAAGAAACATCACAGTAATCTAGGTCACTGAGACAGGATGCTGGCCTTGCACTGAAGTAAATTTTATTATTTAGTTAATGAGCAATGAGAGCCTTAACAGCTTGGTATAATTTCTTTAGGTTATTTACGCATTTCACAATAATCGTGTTTTACTTTCGTTAAGGTAGCAGCCAGCAGATTTTTTAATTGATGGAAATGTAACCCATCAACTTTAGAATCATTTCTTCTTTGTGACTTCCCGGAGCTGATTTCTCCTTTCCAGGAGACCTGCTAATTCAGTGTTGAACCAGGAAATGACTCAACCCTTAACTCTCAGCTGATGAAACAGAGCACATTTGTCAATACAATAGTTAAAAATATCAAACAAATAGTCCCAGGAAAAATGTATGTCATCAAACAGATAAATGAACTTCCAATTGTAATGAAATATACCATGAAGAAAAGCCTGTTCTCTAAAATGCTTCATAGTTCTTTTTTACACAAGAACAAGCTCAAAATGGAGGATTTTAGTGTTTCAAACTGCACCATTTTGAATCTGTCTTTGCTAAAGAGGATGGATAGTATGAAGTTTATCAGGTGTCTAATTTCAATGGTTAAAAACAGGCTGCTTTGTTTACGAGCAACGTTTACGATTGTCACTCAACTTATTTATTTTATAGCATTAATTGTTTGCATTTGGAGGACCTAGTTGCAAGAGGACTATGTGCTGAAATTCTAAAGGATTGTTCATTTGAAACTGAGATTAGAATTGAGTCAAATAATGAAAAGAATATCTGGTATAGTGAGATTTTACAACAGTGACAAAAAAAACAACAACAATTTTACGCATCTTTTTTTTTATATATAGCTTTTACTTTGTGTGAAATTTCACATATAATATAATCAATACATTATAAAATCTGTAATTAAATTACTCAAAGAGCTTTTTAAACTACACTTAAATCATTTATATATACTCTCATCATTTAGTGTAGAGTATTTAATTTTTTTGTTTATCTGTGTGAGCTTTAATTGATGTTTGATTAAGTTAGGTGTGTTAGAAAACCAGAGAGCAAAAGTTCTGACATCAAGTCAGAACCTGACGGTGCACTGGAAAGTTTTCACACCCCATCCACACGTTGGTTACTGGTCAGACCTTTTTATCTATCGCTATCACTCAAACACAACGTCTTGTTGTTCCCTATTTGGCAATAAGGCAGTTTTTGCTTGGAAAAAGACAAGAAAATGTACACATTTTAAATCCCATGATAAATTTACTGAGAGCGGAATAATGGTAGAATTTAAACAATTACGCAGTATACAGAAAGAGATGTGTTCACAAGAAATCTAATGACAGTGGATAACATATTAGGTAATGAGGAAAAAGGGGAAAATATGCTTGTAAGATTATCAATAATACCCGGACGTTCAAGACGGTCTTAACTATGAAATTAAAAGCTCACATATATGTGAGAGGATTATTTTCTGTTTCTGCTTTTCTGTTTTGGCTATATATTTTTTTTTCTTCAAAAATGAAACAAATGTATACGTTCTGACAAATGAGCTGAATGTATCCAGAAGCTTTTTAAATTATTGTATTTATTAAGGTGTATAAAGCTGTCCAAACCAGCCTATTATGAAAAAGTAATTGAATGAATAGATGTTATTATTCACATTTTTTGTAAGCTGAGGCTAATTTTATTACTCACACCAAGGTCTATTTAATGTCAGACCTGTAGCCCAAAGAATTCAGTTAAATAGATTCAGGCTAGAATATCTCAGAAGGCTACATAATTTGCCTGGATCTACATAAATTCAAAAGCAGAATTTGACATTTATCATCAGCATCTATCTGTCTGATGAGGGTATCGTGCCATTTTATCCTTTCTCTTCAGACAACCAGTAACCCGGACAATATTATTTTCAAAAGTACACAAACAGCTCATCCAGGAGGCCGCAAAAGAATACAGAACATCTTAGGCACTGCACCTGACTTGTTTCAGTTAAGTTCATTAAAACTAGATTTATTGTTAATTTTTTGGAAGGTGTGCACCCTGGTAGGTTTCACGTAAAACTAACAATTCAGAAAAAGAACTATATACTCAATCAAATCTGGTGGTGGACTGAGGCCAACTTGCCATGGGAGATCCTACCAGGAGTAAGAATCTCTGGAAAACATAGTTCTCAGAATCATAGCAGATTCAAGAGAGGGGTGATACATGGTGGATATTTGACATACTGACTAATTATTAAATTCATAATAAAAACTATATTTTGCTTCTTTTATTCTGCAAGTTTGCCCTTACTGCAGAGCCTTAAATTAATTTCTGCTTTGTATGTTGTACCTCTGTGTCGGAATCTTTCCATTTACATTTGACTTTGCAGTTGTGGCACTTGAATTTCTCTGTGAGGCAGAATAAAGCCTATTTCAATTCTATTCTATCCTATTTTTCTTGTATTTCATGTTTCAATCCTCGTAAAAAGTATTTATAAACAGAGAATGTAACTCTGTTTCTCGCTGAATATCGGGTTTACCGGCTTCTGTCATTACAATTTAACAATTCCCCTCCATGTATGTAAGGACCAAATACTTTAAACTCAATTCTGAACTTGATAGGAAACCAGTTTAATGAATTAAAAAGACATAGTTATATTATCAAGCTTGTTTGAACCTATTAATAATGAGTCCACAGCATTCTGTATAAATTTTAAACGTCTTAGCGAGGATTTGTCTAGTCTGGTTTACAGGCATTACAATTGTCTAATCGAGAAATATATGTGCATGTGCATGTTTTTTCAAGTAAAGCTGCCAGCATATTTCCAATGTTCCCTAACAGTAAGATGCAAAAGTGTAAGATGAATTTCACATGTGGGTCTAGGGTGAGGTTCCCCCGTTTACAACTATAGATTTACTTGATTAACAAGTGGAAACAAATCAGTGACATATGTACAAGTGAATATTTGGTGCATCTTCTTTTGTCTGCTTATGGATATACTTATTTCATTTATTTTTATTTGTTTTAACAAATAAAGGAAAATAAAATATGTGATGGTGCTATAATGTTCATTTCTGTTTTGTTAGAAGATAATAGCCAGGCAGTTGCTTTGGTTTTAGTGAGGAAGTCGATCAATTAAGTTTTATCAGGAAATTGGTGAGGTTTAAACGGCATGTATGATTAAAGAAAATAAAATGGTAATGGCCCAAGTATTCATGCTTGGAGAACCCCTTAGGTTAATAAAGCTTTCATGGAGAAGAACTCATTGTTTTTGTTTTGTTTCATAATGAAACATCTATGTGATAGGTAGGAAGAAAACCAGATTGTTGCAGAGCCAGAAATACCAACAGGATGTTAATGCCAATGACCAAAAACATTCTGGTCTACAATAACGAACGCCACACTGCGCTCCAGTAGCACGAGCAGAGGAGAAATGTCTGTTTACATGGACGGAAAAGAGTGATATTTGCAAGACATACATACCATTTGCCGATTTAGTGGTTTCAGTGGTACATTTCTTTAACATTTTTTTTTTTTCCTGTGTAATTGATTACTGTAAGCAATGTTTCTGAGACAAATCTTTGAAATTGTACTAACTGCTGCACTCGCTTTATGCTAATGCTGGTTAAAATCGACTGTTTTCGAACTGCGTTACTAATTAAAGCCTCAATTCCATTACTCTGTGCAAAGTAATGATTTCTATCTACGTTTTAGTAAATGATGAATAATACTAATCTGGTATTTCAAATGTTACTTTTGGCAGTTTTGCCAATCATGACAATCATGAAAAAGCAATGTATTGGATAGTAGAGTATTTCAAAATCGTCTTCATATCATAATTAATAACATGACAAATTATAATACAGCAACAATCAGACAAACAAAATCTGTAAAAGGTATAAAATGCATGAAAATAGAGCACAACATTAGTCTGTACGCGGATGATGTATTACTTTATCTCCAGCATTCAAATAATTCTCTTTTACAAGTAATTAGAATACTAGAATCTTTCTCTAAAGTATCAGATTACTTGTTAAACTGGTCTAAATCTAAATCTTAATAAATACAATAATTTAAAAAGCTTCTGGATACATTCAGCTCATTTGTCAGATCGTATACATTTGTTTCATTTTTGAAAAAAAAAATATATAGCCAAAACAGAAAAGCAGAAACAGAAAATAATCCTCTCACATATATGTGAGCTTTTAATTTCATAGTTAAGACCGTCTTGAACGTCCGGGTATTATTGATAATCTTACAAGCATATTTTCCCCTTTTTCCTCATTACCTAATATGTTATCCACTGTCATTAGATTTCTTGTGAACACATCTCTTTCTGTATACTGCGTAATTGTTTAAATTCTACCATTATTCCGCTCTCAGTAAATTTATCATGGGATTTAAAATGTGTACATTTTCTTGTCTTTTTCCAAGCAAAAACTGCCTTATTGCCAAATAGGGAACAACAAGACGTTGTGTTTGAGTGATAGCGATAGATAAAAAGGTCTGACCAGTAACCAACGTGTGGATGGGGTGTGAAAACTTTCCAGTGCACCGTCAGGTTCTGACTTGATGTCAGAACTTTTGCTCTCTGGTTTTCTAACACACCTAACTTAATCAAACATCAATTAAAGCTCACACAGATAAACAAAAAAATTAAATACTCTACACTAAATGATGAGAGTATATATAAATGATTTAAGTGTAGTTTAAAAAGCTCTTTGAGTAATTTAATTACAGATTTTATAATGTATTGATTATATTATATGTGAAATTTCACACAAAGTAAAAGCTATATATAAAAAAAAAGATGCGTAAAATTGTTGTTGTTTTTTTTGTCACTGTTGTAAAATCTCACTATACCAGATATTCTTTTCATTATTTGACTCAATTCTAATCTCAGTTTCAAATGAACAATCCTTTAGAATTTCAGCACATAGTCCTCTTGCAACTAGGTCCTCCAAATGCAAACAATTAATGCTATAAAATAAATAAGTTGAGTGACAATCGTAAACGTTGCTCGTAAACAAAGCAGCCTGTTTTTAACCATTGAAATTAGACACCTGATAAACTTCATACTATCCATCCTCTTTAGCAAAGACAGATTCAAAATGGTGCAGTTTGAAACACTAAAATCCTCCATTTTGAGCTTGTTCTTGTGTAAAAAAGAACTATGAAGCATTTTAGAGAACAGGCTTTTCTTCATGGTATATTTCATTACAATTGGAAGTTCATTTATCTGTTTGATGACATACATTTTTCCTGGGACTATTTGTTTGATATTTTTAACTATTGTATTGACAAATGTGCTCTGTTTCATCAGCTGAGAGTTAAGGGTTGAGTCATTTCCTGGTTCAACACTGAATTAGCAGGTCTCCTGGAAAGGAGAAATCAGCTCCGGGAAGTCACAAAGAAGAAATGATTCTAAAGTTGATGGGTTACATTTCCATCAATTAAAAAATCTGCTGGCTGCTACCTTAACGAAAGTAAAACACGATTATTGTGAAATGCGTAAATAACCTAAAGAAATTATACCAAGCTGTTAAGGCTCTCATTGCTCATTAACTAAATAATAAAATTTACTTCAGTGCAAGGCCAGCATCCTGTCTCAGTGACCTAGATTACTGTGATGTTTCTTATAATGCACCTGCCACCTCTCTGCATTAGATGCTGTCTATCATGGAGAATTACGGTTCATACCAACGTCTCTCACACCTCACTGTACTTTATATTCCTTCAAATTTCAACCGGCCATCATCATCAACCCATAAACTCATGCATTGGTACATTTTCATCTTTAAAGCTGTCTGATCCTGTGTTATTTATCCCGTTATATGTCATTTAGTCCAGCAAAAGACTTAGTTCCCAGGACTTTATCACTTTCGGTGCTCCATTAGTAAAAACAGGAACTCTGTCCTATCAACATGGAGCACTCTACAACAGGATATGAAAATATCCATGTTGATTCCTCTGGGAAGAAATATAAAATAAATCTTGCCATGAAACTTGTTCTTGTTTTTAGGTTATATTTTGTCTTATTTAATATGATTTAAATCCTTTAAGTGTTTGTTTTGTTATTGTGTTTGTAAATATGTTTTTGTTTTACCAAAACCAGTCTCCTGTAAATTATATCTTCCCAGATAGCAAAAGATGTCAATTCAATGTGGAATTAGGGTCAAAAAGATTAACTTTTGGTTAAGGTCGACGATTGATGGTGGATCAACCAATCATCCAGTTCTAGCCAATGTTGAAAAGATGTAATTGAATGTTGTTTTGAAGACAAATTTTAATGATCGAAAAGCCAACGTCGCTGTGTGTATGCTGTGTGTTGCACCCCTTCCTCCTCCTGAGAGCATTTTGTCATTGAGCCAGGGTTTGTCACATTTGAAACTAAATAACATATGTCGAGGACAGTGAGTTGTCATTTTTTTCTGTACATTTTACTTGTCTGGAAATATTTGTGCATAATGTGCAGTAAAAAAAAAATCATGTCAAAGAGCAAACAAAACATTTACAAACTAAAAATACCTTAAACACGTTCCAATTATTTGAAGATTTGCATTACCAGAATGAACGGCGAGTTGATCCAAGCCCACACCACAATGTGGAAAATGTCTATGAGTCGCAGAATTAGACGTGTAAAATGGAATATGGTAAAACTTTTTAGATTTTGCCTGTGAAACGCAACAACATTCATGGAGGAAGGGCAGAAAGCTTGTCTGAGCTTACTCAAAGCTGCATGCTGCTGCATGCTGCTGCATGCTGCAGTAACACTAATATCCATGACGTCCAAAGCAAAACGTTTTATTTATAAAGAGGACAATAATTCTTGTTGCAGGTTATGCACACATATAACATATTGGAACAGCAAAGACTACGCTATAGAATTAAGAAATGGGGCATTTTAGTAATTTGTGCCTTTTAGTTTAACAGAGCACTAAAACTTTAGGTTTGAAAAACAAGATGTACTAAACTTTACAAACTGGGTTTCAAAGACTAGACAAAGACAACTGTAAAAGCTTTTGAAACTGCACCAGTTTTATCATCGTCTTGTTTTAGAATTTATGGACATATCGATAATAAGACCCAACTTGTGTTCAGCCAGGGTTAAACGTTTTACTCAAAAAATGTTGTAAAAATTCACAAAGAATTCTGTTAAAGAAGAAAACTGTGTTTTAGTATGTGAAGTGCTATATTAATCAACAGTGAGGTAAAATGAGAAGCCCCTGATATCTGCAGCAGATAAGTTCAACTTCATGGAAAGTTGACATAATCAACTAACACATCATTAGACATAATTTTTTATTAGCATCTTGTATTATGTCTTTTCAATTGTGACATTTACAGCAGACCCTGTTAAAACATTTAACTTTTTCATGATGATAGCTTGTGTTAAGTTTTCATATTTAATGCAGTTTCTTCATTAAACTCCACAACTGTTTTTCAGCCATTCCTCATAAATTACTTTCATCCATATAACCTTTTTCTCTGTTTTGTTTTTAACCTATGTGAGGCAGAACTGAAAAGTGCTTTACAAATAAAGTTTATTTGGTTGATACTGCGGGCCAGAGATTAACATTTTAACAGAAACCCACTTCCAAAAGAGCCACCCTTTTAATGTATAGTTTATTGAGAAATAGGATATTTGTGCAAAATTGAATGAAGAACAAGAAACAGCAGTAAGCACCAAAAAGTTCAATCATTTTTCATTTTTACAACGCTTAATTTTATACTGAGCCTTGATGGTAACAAAAAAGTTATAATAAAGGGGAGATAAACATTTCACACATAAATGTCTTTTGACATGTTTCGTAGGAGTCACCGTGCATACAATCAGTTAGGTGGGAAGAGGGCCTTATATATACATTATTGATAATACAGGCATTGTGTTTGTCCGCGTGATGGGGATTTTTAGGATACGTAAAGGCGTGAAATACAACATCCTGTCGATTTTTTGTGACAGGGTGTCCGCTATTTATAAATACTAAGCATGACGGCGCGAGGGTTGTAGAGAAAGACACAGTTTTTGTGTTGAGGGGTCAGATGATTGAGAGAAAGCGAGATCTTCCCCCTTGTGTCTCCTCCCGCGCGACGTTTCGAACAGGTTGAGTATTATTTTAACTGCTTACTGACCGAGTGAACTTATGACCCTCAAACTGACAGGGACCTGTAGAGTGTATGGACTTATTATGTTGTAAGCTGCAACTGGTAAGCGGTCAGTAACTGAGGTTAAACGCTTGCTGTTTACAGGGAGAGCTGAGGGGTTGCATCGCAGGATTCTGAGCTGAGCGAGAACCCTGAGCTTTTTATTTACAGATTCCGGATGGGGAAGCTTATGCGTCTAAACGCTTTATATAGTTTTATTTTTAATCTTTATTTTGAAACTTTAAGTATTCAGAGTCTGACTGCTTTTACGGCTGAAACAAAGACTGATTTCCTCCCACCTTAAAGATTGGGTGCGTGTAACGGAATTAAATAATTCAAAAATAATCATAATAATACTAATAAAAAGATTGGGTATGTATACCGGAGTTAAATAATTATAAATAACTTTAAATGATTACAATAATACTACTAAATAAGGTTGGGTATGCGTAACAGAATTAAATAATTACAATAATATCAATGATAGTAGTAATAATATTATTAATGATATGAATATAAATGAAAATAATAATAATACAATTAATAAAGGAATAATTAATTTAATAATGATTAATGATAGGGTGTCACATGAGGGGTCACGTGGTGGGGTCATATGGAGGCCACGGTAGGGGTCAATGATAGGGTGTCACATGAGGGTCACGAGCAGGGCCACGTGACGATCATGTGATTACCTAAAAGGTCAATTAAAAAATAAGCCCCGCCCCTTTTTAATCGCCCCGCCCACTTTTAATCCATCAAAATCGGATTAAAAAGTGACATGAGGTGTACCCCTTATGTCTCTGCCATTCAACATCCAAAGTCATTTCACCCTGAGAGATGGGAGTTATTAACTACAGAACACAAACTTCATAATACGCATATGAAGAGTTGTTGTACGTCTGTGTGTGGCGTTAAACTGTGGAATGGACTAAAGGATAAACTCAGGCAACGTCCAAATATATATGTTTTAAATCTTCATAGAAGAAAATAGTCGTCAATAAGTACCAAAATGAGGGGCAGAGATGTCTATCCGCTTTTATGATTTTTATTTTTATTTTTTGGTGATGATACTAACGTTTTTACTGTTGCTATTAATGTTTTGGTTGTGGTTGTTTGATTATTGCAAATATTATTGTCAATATTAAACTTATAATGATGACGGTTACTGAAAGAAAGGGTATCTTGTTGATGTTACTGATGAAATAATTATAACTGACATTAATTAAAACATTTTCATCATCCATTCATCCATCCATCTATCTTCACTTTAGAGTCTGTGACGCAGCTTTGAGGACTTTTGTTGTCTGTGTTTAATGTTTTCTATTGTTAATAATCCTTCCAACTGTCAAATGTTGGCCTTTAAATAATTTGCTTTGCCCTTATCAACCATGATTGGTGTGCAGCAACAGTTGCTTGGATGATCTCTAAACTCTTTCCATCTATTTTAACCCTCCATGCTCCAGAGCAGCAAACAGTCAGATCGCCCGCTTTAAACAGCGAATGAAGGCAGAGGATCAGCAACACACCTGGACGCTACTTTTGCTCTTAGATCCCATGGAAGCAGCAGGGTGTACTTAGTTTGGTCACAAATAGTTTGACGTCATCTTTATTTAACAATCACGGAATCTGTTGTGTTTTTGTAAACTTGACCAGATACCTTTTATTGCTGTTAAGCCCAGAATTATTCATACGCTCAGCAGATTTAGAGGAGTCATTTTAGGCTAAACTAAAAGGTTTTTATTATTTTAATGTTGTTCTTTTTAATTAAACACTTGGGATTTCCCTGTTTATAAAAACTGCTGTATGAACAAACCTTCCTCATCTTTTGATTTTACCAACTTGAATCTGATCTGAGCCTCAGATGATGGAGCTCTTCAATGTTGTCATCAAGAGTTCACTGATAATAACCAGAACCTTTTCCCAACGATTATTGAGACGAGTTAGAAAGTTTTCTAATATGCCATTTTCATTCAGACGTAACTAGAATATTCACATTGTTCCTGAGCATCCTTCTATATTTATTTATTTTTATCTTTTGAGAGAGGACTGTCTCGTTTTCTACCGAAAACATTCTTCTTGGTTGAATGAAAATAATTCACTTTTTCAACCTGTCAAGGGGTATGAATGATTTTGGGCTTAACTTTATGTCCCAATATATAAACTGAAAGAGGGTGTACTTTTTACCTGGCCTGCATCACGTCTACACTTTTTATTCAAGACACAGCTGTTGCACATTTGAAAATGAAGAGAAGAGACTTCAGTTGCAGCTTTTTATCGGACTCTGACCGAAGACTTCAGCCTCAAACCGCTCGTATTTTCAGAAACAGCTGCAGCAGCGAATGGAAGAACTGCAACCTGGAGAAGTAAGTCTTGGTCTCAGCTCCTGTCTGAGTCAGTGGGGCCGCGGGTTTTTATTTCTCTCATTTTGAGGATTCTGTAGTAAAACCTATAAGCCTGTTGGCTCACTAACGAATACTGGTAGATAAATTAGAATATTTGTTCTGATGAAGCTGGTTTGTCAGATTAAAGTTATTTATTTTTTTTGAAGAAAAAAAAACTTTTAAGCAGGTACTAATGATGTTTTTCACTGAGCCCACATCTCTGTACTGACATTTTTTTATTGGTCTAATCTAATATTTTAGTCCTTAATGTCACTATCATTAGTTGTAAGAAGAAAATGGTCATTATTAACATAAATAAAGGGTTAAAAACACCAGTCTGTGTGAAATCGATCAATATTATGAGTTTTACTTTGTTAATTGAGAATACATGAACTTTTTAGTCATGATATCATTTACTGAGTATATTGTATGAGGCGATGAACTTTGCTTTGTTTCAGTATAAAATTTGCATCGATGGAGCAAAAACTTTGGGTGCTGTTGCATGTTTAAAATTAATAGATTTTTCCCATTCATCTTTTAGCTTCCTGCTCTCCTGACCTCATTGGTTTCTATGGTCTTATCGTTCTCCATCCTGTTATGAGGCGACGCTGCCGACAGTTTGACAACAACTACAGCAGATTGTGGGATTATAGTTGCTCAGTAACGGCAAATATCGAGTAAAAAATCACAAACACACATCCAGCCCAACTGCCACCCCGCCCGCCTCAATTAACACTGCGGTTCCAAGGGTGTGAATTATTTATCAGTGAATTATTAATAAATAATAACAAAGGGGCCCAGGAGACGCGGTCTGGTCAATTAGGAGAGAAGCGAAAAGTGAAAGCAGGCGGCGGGGGGTTGGTGCTGCTGATTTGATCTGCGTCTCATCATTATTGCTGCCCGTCACACTGAATTAGGCTCACCTCCACACGCCCCGGCACTTCAAACGACGGCCTCGGCCTCAGACGGTATTCTGGCCAACGCGCCAAGAATCTCCAACAGCACCAAGTAGATGTTGCACCATGACTAAAATAGCAGAGAATAGATTTAATTAATGATTCGTCTAATATTCGGGTGGATTAGGGTGGAACACATGAAAGTACTTTTTTCATCTTCTGTGTTTTTCATCTTTGAGAGTCCTGATTCACCGATCCACCTACGGTCCGGAGGCGCTTCCTCCGCTGGACGTTCTGGTGTCTGATTGTTTGCTGCCGGTTTCCTGGCACTTTCCACAGGGAGGAGACCCCAAGCAGAACCAGACTTTTATACTGCTTTTTTACAGCGTGCTGTGCATATAAATATCATACATTTCCTAAATAATATCCAGTTGTCTTCAGACTGCAACTGTTTAGTAACCCGAGTCCAGCTGGTTGTTAATTTATTTCAGGATGCAGATGCGTCGTAATAAATTAGCCTATCTGTACTTTTCTTCAGCAGGGACAGTCAAGCTGTTCAGAGTTGATGAGCAGCTGGATGGAGTTAAACACAGAACAATCCTGGAAGAAATCCCTAAATATGCCCACTTTCCAGCAGAATAACTGTAGACATACAGTTTCCTTATGAAAGGTCAAGGAACAAGAGCAAGGAGCAGGAGGTAGGAGTTATATTCAGAACATTTCAGATGTAGCCACGCCCTTTTATTTTTTTTCTGCTCATCCAAGATTTTCAATCCCTAAATAATATTCGATTCAATTCAGTGTTATTTTATAAAGTGCCAATTCACAACACACGTCATCTCAAGGCTCTTTCCAAAGTCAGACTCCATCAGATCCTCCAGGTTGGTGAGAAAGTTTCCTCTCCAAGGAAACCCAGCAGGTTGCATCAAGTCTCTCCAAGCAGCATTCACTCCTCCTGAAAGAGCGTAGAGCCACAGTGGACAGTCGTCTGCATTGCTGATGGCTTTGCAGCAATCCCTCATACTGAGCATGCATGAAGCGACAGTGGAGAGGAAAACTCCCCTTTAACAGGGAGGAGAACCTCCAGCAGAACCAGAACCAGGCTCAGTGTGAACGCTCATCTGCCTCCACCCACTGGGGCTTAGAGAAGACAGAGCAGAGACACAGAAAGCACAGAAGCTCACATTGACCCAGGAGTACTTTCTATGTTAGATGGTAATAGCGGATGATCTGCCTCCCCTGATGATGTCACAGCTAACAGAACGCCAGACCAGGTGTACCTTCTATGAAGAGAGAAATGACAGAGAACAAAAAGTTAAAAGTTGAAATAACAACAATCAGTAGGAGAACTCAGCAGCGTGAGACAAATAGATCTTGGTATCCCCGAGCAGCCCAAGGCAAATTTTCAGTTCTAATATCAGGTATTAGATCTGAGTAGTTATTTAAGCTCCACAGTAAAAGCAACGAATATTTAATTAAAGTTACACTTTAATCAGCTTTAATCAGATCTTTTCTTAAATAAATTCCAGTTCAGAAAACATTTCATTTTTCCCTGCAGTAATATTTTCTGCATCACAATAAGACAAGGGAAGTTTATTAGTGTTGTGTTTCTCAGTTAACTCAAAATATGCTGTAGCAAAATTAAATGACAAAAGGGAATGACATAAAAGTAACATTAAATCACCACATAAAAAGAAACATTGAGATTCTCATTTAAGATCAAATAAAAAGCTAAGACATGACAAATAAAAGAAAAATGAATAAACAAATGCAACTTCCTTTAGGATGGATCCGCTTTAGATATGAATTAACCATCAGGTCAGAGGAATTCAATTTGAGATTTATTTCCTAACACAATTCGCTTTTCATAACTCAGCTTGTTATCTTTAGTCACACTGAGACTCACACCTTCTGCGACATTTGCTGACTTTAGCAGGTTTGGAAAGCAAATTGATTTAATAAATAAATTTTGATAGCACTTCCAATAATCTACCACAAGGTGGTGTTATAACGCTTCCACCAACCATCTGTTTTCTTCACACTGAGCCAAAACCTTTTCCAAAAACCCAACTGGACTTCAGCGATTTTTACCTGTTACTTTTAGTAATTTTTCCTTTACACGTGTTTGCTTACATTCTGCTCGAGTGCAGCAAAACAGAAGACAGCGTGCATTTCAAGAAAATTCAGCAACAATGAAAAACATGTTGAACCAGTTTGAGAAGAAGACCTGGACTGACTGGAATGGTCAGATTTCATGAAAAAAAAAGCTCTTTATCAATCATTTTATATTGATAGTGTTATATATTTATATGGAAGATAGTTTCCAATTAAAATATTTACAGTTACAGCAGAAGTGCTGCATTGTCTTCAACTCTAAATGATCTCTAGGATCCAGACCAATAAAAAGCCTAGTCTTAGCAGTTAGCTCCACCATGCACGTCTCTGTGGTCCAGCCCATCCATCGTCTATGCCCACTGATCGGGTATAGACAACCATCCATGTTTCATAACTCAGCTTGTTAACTTTAGTCACACTGAGACTCACACCTTCTGCGACATTTGCTGACTTTAGCAGGTTTGGATTGGAAAGCTAATTGATTTAATAAATACATTTTGATAGCACTTTCAGTAATCTACCACAAGGTGGTGCTATAACGCTTCCACCTGCCATCTGTTTTCTTCACACCGAGCCAAAAACCCAACTGGACTTCAGTAATGTTTTACCTGTTACTTTTAGTCATTTTTCCTTTACACGTATTTGCTTACATTCTTCTCGAGTGCAGCAAACCAGAAGCGTGCATTTCAGGAAAATTCAGCAACAATGAAAAACATGTTGAACCAGTTTGAGAAGAAGACCTGGGCTGACTGGAATGGTCACATTTCATGAAAAAAAAAGCTCTTTATCAATCAGTTTAAGTCTGAGTGTTATATATTTATATGGAAGATAGTTTCCAATTAAAATATTTACAGTTACAGCAGAACTGCTGCATTGCCTTCAACTCTAAATGATCTCTAGGATCCAGACCAATAAAAAGCCAAGTCTTAGCAGTTAGCTCCACCATGCACGTCTCTGTGGTCCAGCCCATCCATCCATCGTCTATGCCCACTTATCGGGTATAGACAACCATCCATGCAAACACTCAGTCCTAAGGGCAGTTTTAGAGTAACCAGTTAACCTAACAGTCATGTTTGTGGACTGTGGGAGGAGGCTGGAGTACCCAGAGAGAACCCATGCATGCACAGGGAGAACATGCAAACTCCTTGCTTCAAACCCAGGACCTTCTTGCTTCAAGGCAACAGTCCAGCTCACACCATCAACACGATTCCAGTCATCTCTGGAGAGAACAAGTCAGAAAATGATCCCATCGCTCTGCAGTCCAGTGGAGATCAATTGTTTTAAAAAGTTAAAGTAGCATGAAATCCGACTGCCTGCGCTGCCAAATAACTAATAGGGGTGACACCAGAGATGAGGGATCAAGTCTGTGACTCTGACTGGAGATGCACTTAAGGTGCAAAAGTAAAGACGGCCGACTTAAATTTAGACGACAGACTTGACTGGGACCCGAGGTCTCATGAGAAATATTCAGCTCATGAAATCAGAGCAGTAAGCGAGTTAGTAAATGTAGAGCATTTGAGAAAAAGGTTATTATCATTGTCCCGTAAGTGCTACTGTAGTATGAACTAAACATTAGTTGTCATGACATCATGCACAGTTTATTTTGTAAGTTTTTGCTTGTAACTTGTAACCTGTTTATGGTTTTTCCATGAAAACAAAAACAGTTTACAGCAGATTTAGTTCATGCCTCAGACCTATCTAGTGTGTTCGTGGTAAAGCAGGTGATTCGGGAACATTAATACTGACGCTGCTTCAAATGTAAAAATATTTCTGTTTTGATACATGAAGAAACTTGGCATTAACCGGTGATAACCTATTTGTACTATTTTCTCTTTTTTTGCATAAATGTATGTTTTTAGTGGTGTAACATACCTTCTGCAGTTTCAAATAATATAAGTTGAATACCATTTTTTATAGAATGTCAAATGTTTAAAGATGTTAGATGCTCACACTTTTAATTAGGCTTAAGGAAAATATTTACATTTCATAATCTACAGCAATTCTGTGATACAGTTAGATTAGATCAGGGGTTCCCAAAGTCGGAGGTTGCAGTTGTGAGATGATCCAAAATTACTGACGTTAAAATGTCAAAGAAATAGTTGTTTTAATGTAGTAACTGTATGCTTTTAATCATGGAAAAAGGTTTTTTTTCTTGAAAGTTTACGACTTTTTCACATCGGAAAAATCAGAGTTCTTAAGTTGCAAAAATGTGAAATTAAGTTCAGAATTTCTGGGCTTTTTCTGTTTTGTTTTTTTGTGCAAATTTACTCCTCTGTGGACGATACTTTATCTTCTTTAATCTACAATGGCTGTAAAACAAATTTTTATTTTTCTGGGAAATTACAAAGATAAAGTAATAATATGAGATGTGCCAGAATAAAGAACATTATGAGAATAAGGTCACACAGTGGTTTGCATAATGGTTTCAAAATCCTGACACAAAAAAATAATTCAATGCAGATTTGCTTAAAAGATTTAGTATTTCCTTATTTTTAAAATCGATACCAAACTTTACAAGATGCTCAAGATTCCTCATTTTAACACAGGGGGAAGACTGCACTTTATTGTAAGAGTTTTCATAAAATCCCTACTTTATTCTCGTGATTTCAATAAAGATAAAATAAATTAGGCTTAAGAGTTGACTTGGATTTCCCTCTAAACGAATCGAGATTTTAAGAAGAAAAAGGACTCTCTGGGTGCGATAAGCACAATTCAACATTTTTTCATTTTATTTGAGGTGAATATGAACCAAGCAGGTGTTAAAAATTCAAAAAAGAAGCATAAACAGATTTATTCCAGTTAAAATCTAATGACTGTTTTAAAACCTTAACTTAACCATCCACAGCAGCTACCATTATATCTCAGGGTATCATTGAAGACTAACTTTGACTCAAAGAGTTAAACAGTTTCCTTTTTTCACCTCTGGAATATCGCCAAAATTAGAATTATTATGTCCAGGAGTAACGCTGAAAAACTAGTCCATGCATTTGTTACTTCAAGGCTGGACTATTGTAATTCTTTACTATCAGGAAGTCCACAAAATGCAGTTCAAAATCTTCAGCTGATCCAAAATGCTGCAGCAAGAGTTCTGATGAAAATCAACAAGCGGGATCATATTTCTCCAATTTTAGCTTCCCTTCATTGGCTTCCTGTTAAATCAAGAATAGAATTTAAAATTCTCCTTCTGGCATATAATAAATAAATAAATAAATATTTCCCTTTATATACTCGCAGAGGGGAGATTTGTCTCTGTGTTTACTGCATCCCTCAGGGAGCAATCTGGGATCTGATAACTTGATTGCATTGTTTGATAGCTTGGATCAATAAGAATGTATATAACTGACTTGGAATCTGCCTGTAGGATTGGTTTGAATGGACTTTTTCTCGAGAAGCCTGGAGAAAACGTGTTGTGAATTGGAGCTATAAAAATAAACTAAACTGAAACTAACTGACTTCATGCAACCTAAATGGAAACCCTAAGTGTCAATTCCTGTGCCTCCTGTGATGTCATCGACCCAAACACATTCAAAACAGAATTAGCAGATTATTTTAGCAGATTACTTTTGTCATTATTGAGTAATAATTCTGCATTGCATTGAGAATCCACACTTCACTGAGCAGCTACATTTTTCATGTGTAATTTGTTGTAAAGAAAAATGCTCCACCAGGTTGTATCTTTAAGTTTGCCTTTACTTTAAAACAAACTAGTGCTGCAGGCGTCTGCTCAGCAACAGCTCTCAGACAACTGTCTATGCAAGCAGACTTGTTTTATACTGAAGTGCTACTCCTCCTAATTACCCAAAGACCACCTGCCAACTCATTAGTGAAAAATGGCTCCTATAAATCACCTCTGTCAGCGGGACTTTAATCTGACTCCATCAGCAAAGCCAGAGGATAAATCACCAGGAAAGGAACAAGAAAAAGAAAGACTGGAGGGAAGAAAAACATTTATTAACAGTAAATTTGTTCTTCCGGCCCTCTGACAAATTTGCCGAGTCCATCGCCTTTCCCGCCATTGATCCTTGGTGAAAGTTTAAAAAAAATGTCATTTTAAACCAACATGCATGGTCAGTTTGGGAAGGAAGAAGAATATTTTTGCCACAGGCAGTATATTGATCATATCCAGCAATCCCCTGTTCTCTCAGGGAGTATTGATGCCTGCAGCCAATCTTACAGGGCTCAGTGCACGTCTCCATGGGGCACTGTAGTTAAGAAAGGAAGCCTGCTAAATGAACAGCTGCTTCTACAATCAGAGCCACGAGGTTTTAATGGGACATGGAGGGAGGATTAAGGAAATTTATCCTACTATTGAGTATTTCTGACTATTTGCAGAGGACAGTTTTGGAGAGTGGGCTTAAATTGACCAATTGTTGCACGTTGCAGATCTTATTAACCCAGCTTCACTTTCCTATTACGGGATTAAATATTCATGAAGAGATCAGACCCGGCTGCAGACTTTTCCAGACTGGCATTTTGCTCCGTGTTTGGTGTTCATCCAAAACTGGGTTTAAACTGTTAAACTAAAAATACAGAATCCCTTTAAAAAAATAATATAAATGTATATTTCCTAACGACCGGTCTGTGATTTGACCACAACAAATGATAAACCGTCTCGACTTGGATGCATATCCGACACTGGACGAGTTTCTTTGCTGCAGCTGTGTCATTACGGTCGGTGCTTCAACACACATACAGGTTCATCTTAATAAATCACAATATAAGTAGATTTATTGAATATAACTCAAAAAGTGAAGCTGATACATTTCAAGCATGTATTGCTGTTAATTGTCACAATACTGGTTTACAGCCAATGAAAACCTAAAAAGGAACCATAAAGAAGGGTACAATACTAATGAAAAGTACATTTTCTCAGATAATCTGATTAAATAACAGCAATGAAGTTATTTTAATACAAAAGTATTATGGGTTGGCTTACACGATCACAGGGATGACTGCTGACTCAGGCGTTGGCACCATCCACAAGGTCACTGCCACAGAAGCAGGCGGTGCTGTATCCAAGTTTATTAATGGAAGGTGGAGTAGAAGGAAAACGTGTGGCAGAGAAAGGAGCACAAGCAACACCTGGTGACACAATCACAAGAAGCAATACCTCGTTTAATTACCAGGAAACTGGCCTGAACTGTATGGACTATGGACTGAGATATGGACTATGGACTTTGTTGACACGCCTCAGCAGAGCCACAGGCTGATGGCCTCCATGCCTCGCTGCACCGATGCAGCATTTTATGCAAAAGGAACTCCAACTAACTACCAAATGCATATACGCTAAGATGTGATAAGATAAGAGATCCTTTACTGTCCCACAATGGGAAAATTCAGGCGTGACAGTAGGACAGACACTGAGTTACACACAGTTTATACTAGTGAAAAAGCGAGCTAATCTAAAGTTAGTTGTAAATCAGCAGAGGATGAGCTTCATCAGAAATGATAAAATAAAAGTAAAAAAAATACATGCCAGAGGAAATATTGCACAATCATTGATAATAGGTCTTATCTTGTGTTTTTTTTTTTTTTTAAGTGTCCTGTCTGGCAGTGTAGCAATAAGAATTGTTGTCTTCATGCCAAAAACAGCCCAACAGATTTTACTTTCACAAGTGGAGACGTACCGCTTTCGCTATAGTGGTCCGCATGATTTATATATGCAGGAAGCTTTATTATAATTTATGCAGGGAATACTTCATGTTATATGGACACTACAATAAGAAAGTAGAAGAGAAAAAGAAAGGAATGAAGGAAAAAAGGAGAAAAGGTGAAAGAAAGAGGAGATAAAAGGGAGAGAATGATAAAACACCAGTCTGCTTCTTCGCCTGCAAAGAGAGATGTAAAAAGAACAACAGATAAAGTATTACAGATACAATCTTGATCTTGATGCCATCACTGAAGTATACACAGTATTAATTAATACAACATATATAAAGTGGCAGCTGAAGATAATAATAGCAGTTGTCTGTATGGAAGTGAGTCTGCAAATAAATAAAAATGTTTTTTTTATTTCTGAGAAACTGGATTGTGTGTTTTGATTATTTATTGTAACCATTAGAATTAACCTAAATAACTGAAATGTTTTAAATGTATATGAGTGTAAATTGCTGAACTGAATTCCTGAAAATAAAAACAATTATTTTTTAATCATATTGTTTTTTTAATCATAATTTTATTGAGATGCTACAGGCTCTGGGGGGACCCTTGACATGTTTGCGCCCCGGGCCGCGGTATTTGTCAACCCGTCCTTGCTGTAACCTGGTCCCCCACCCCAGTCTGTCAGAAAATGCTGAGTTACTGTATAACTGACGGGACGTGATGTGAATGCAACGCAGGGGGTTCGCGCATCACCCCGGACTGGGCCGGACCGGGCCGGGCCGGGCCGGGCCAGCTGGATGCTCCACCCAGACAGCCCGAGCAGAAAAGCCGCAGAAAGGAAGCGACGCTCGGCTGCAGAGGCGCGGATGTGGACGGGAGGAAATGCTTGGCAGCTCAGCCTGTTGTCTCCACCTCCTCTCCTCTCCTCTCCTCTCCTCTCCTCCTGCAGCTCCCATCCGACCCGCTGTTCCCTCAGAGCGCCGGCGGCCCGGAGAGGAGCAGCCGAGCGGTGACGCGCTGATCGGGGCAGGACGCTCCACAGGAATGCGGCGGCGGCGCTGAGGCGGCGGACGAACATGGCTTCGGTGCGGCTGCTCGCCAAAGTTGGGACGGGACTTTGGAGAAGTGTGCAGCCTTTTCAGGGCGCCTCGGCGGCTACGGCTCTCCGCAAGGTACCGAGCGAACCGACTCTCACCATTTTGTTTCCACACCGACGCGCAGCGGGCGGCTTGCGGCTGTTTCCGGCTCCGCGTCCAGAAACTCGGATGGAAAGGTTCTCGCTGAAGTATTCGTGTCCGTTTAGGGGTTTTCCGCGTGTTGATCAAACATCAAACGGGTTTTTATTTGGATTTTATGTCGCAGATCAAGCGTGAAGTGGAGGGAAAATGATACATAGATGGTTTAAAAAAAAAAAAAATCAAGGAAAGATTTCCAACCACAACAATCTGAAAAGTGCGGTGTGCGTTTTTATTCAAACACGTAACTCTGGAATCCCTAAATGAATAAAAGTAGATTTAAAGGGTAACTCACCCCCCAAAAAACTTTTTTTTTTTTTTTTTTTTGCCAGTAAACTGTTAACATGATTGAAATATACTACTGTCTACATATCCTGGTCATTTATTGTGAAAATAATAGTGCATATTTGTTGAAATCCTGCTTTTTTTTTTGTCTAAAATCATTGGTGGCGCCCTCCTAGGATTAAACGGTGGTCCTGCATTTAATTTCAATAAATGTTGCTTTCGGTTGATGTGACGTAATTCAGCGGTGGGGTTTAAAAGCAGCTCCGTCTTGAAAACAAAAACACAGCTCCATCTTTTTGCCTCCACGATGAGCACTGTTGCACTTTTCAACCCCTGCAGCAACTTTTGTTCTTCAAAAAATGCGACTGGAAACAAACATACCAACTGTTTATGTGTTGCTGGGGAACTAACGTGAAAGCAGCCAGTTGTTCTGCCGTTAGTGTGTTGCGGTAGCCGGGGTGGGGCTGCCCTGGTTTTATGTTGGATATTCACGGAGCACGAATGTCTACCTAGAACTAACTTCACTGCGCCCGCTGTAAACTTGCTTCTCTAGATCAACCAGGCTTCATGTCCACATTATAAATAAAATTTGGCAAATCAAGCTTGCAGCTGCTTCCCCCCATCCTGAACACAACCCCTCCCGTTCCCGCCTATCCTGCCCACTTTGATGGACTTTTTCAAATTTGTCTGGGTGCAGAAAATGTGCTTTCACATGGTAGTGAGTTACATTTTAGGCTCTGCTTTTTTTTAAGCCAGCTTCACTGCAGTTTCAGCTTCAGCTCCTTCGGGAGGTTGGTCTCGACGACCTTTAGACCTCCACAAACTGAAACGTTTATTCTTTGCAAATCAGCTCAAGCTCTGTCCGGGTCTGTTTTTCGGTCTTGCCACAAAGACTCAATTAAATTTTATTTATATAGCGCCAATTCATGAAACATATCATCTCAAGGCTCTTTCCAAAGTCAGACTCCATCAGATCCTCCAGGTTGGTGAGAAAGTTTCCTCTCTAAGGAAACCCAGCAGGTTGCATCAAGTCTCTCCAAGCAGCATTCACTCCTCCTGAAAGAGCGTAGAGCCACAGTGGACAGTCGTCTGCATTGTTGATGGCTTTGCAGCAATCCCTCATACTGAGCATGCATGAAGCGACAGTGGAGAGGAATACTCCCCTTTAACAGGGAGGAGAACCTCCAGCAGAACTCTATTGGATTTAGTTTCTGGATTTTGACTTTTAATGCGTGAATATTGATTGGTCTAAACCTTTGCAGCTCTGGCTGCATGTTTAGGGACGTCGTCCTGCAGGAAATTAAACCTCCGCTTCGATCTCAGGTCTTTTGCAGCATCTACCAGCTTTTCTTCCAGGGTCTTTCATGTATTAGGCTCCAGCTTCTCTGTCCCTGCTACAGAAATGTGTTGCCACAGCATGATGCTATGATGCTGCCCCCACCATGTTTCACCTTGGAGATGGTGTGTTCAGGGTGATGTGGAGTATTGGTTTTCCTTCAAACACAGCATTTTACATATGAACTAGACCTGCACAACTAACAATTGTTCTGTCAACACATCCTACCACCTGAGCTGTGGATCCTTGCAGCTCCTCCAGAGTTGTCATGGCTGCTTCTCTGATTATTGCTCTCCTGGTCCAGCCTGTCAGTCCAGGTGGACGTCCATGTCCTGGTAGGTCTGCAGGAGGTCCATCCTCTCTCCAGGTCCAGATGATGAACTGATCAAAGCTTGGGATGTTGTTGTAGAACCTGATCCGGCTTTAAACTGGACCAGAACCTCCTCCCTGACCCGTCTGCTGGGTTCCTTGGTCTTCATGCTGATATTTGTTCACCAATGTTCTCTGACAAACCTCTGAGGCCAGAAACAGAACAGCTGGATTTATACTGAGCTTAGATCACTCACTGGAGGACTTTATTAGTTTTTGACTTCTGAAGGCAGCTAAGTCTTTATTCCACTTCACATTTATGCCCTGCTTTGTGTTGGTTGATCACATAAAATCTCAAACTATGTGACAAAATGTGCAAAAAATAAAGTGGTGTCAATACCTTGGCAGGGCGCTGTATATGTGTGGAACCAAAACGGCACTTTTATCGTATTTTCTGCCCGTGTTGCATCATTAGCTATACGGTATCATTCATCACGCCATCCCCAGTTCCCAATGAAGCGCAGCAAATGACTTTGTGCACGAATCTCTGAATGCACCTGTGGGTTCGGTGCAGGAGAGGAAACACCGCCGTGCGTGTGACCACCTCGGCACCATCAGTGGCTTGTCGTCACAACAAAACTGTACGCAGATTCAATTTAGAAATATCGCTGTTAAATCTGTTCCTCTGGAAACTGCAGCAGTCAGACAACGTGCTGCTGGCTGGGCAGGGAGAACCGCCCTGTTGTGCTACGGGTTAAAGGAACGTTTATGTTAAGTAACATTTACGTTAGGTCTGCAGGAACATTAATGTTAAATATGCAGGAACATTAACGTTTGGTCTGCAGGAACATTAACGTTTGGTCTGCAGGAACATTAACGTTTGGTCTGCAGGAACATTAATGTTTGGTCTGCAGGAACATTAATGTTAGGTCTGCAGGAACATTAATGCTAAATATGCAGGAACATTAATGTTTGGTCTGCAGGAACATTAACGTTAAGTCTGCATAAACATTAATGTTTGGTCTACAGGAACATTAATGTTTGGTCTGTAGGAACATTAATGCTAAATATGCAGGAACATTAATGTTAGGTCTGCAGGAACATTAATGCTAAATATGCAGGAACATTAATGCTAAATATGCAGGAACATTAATGTTAGGTCTGCAGGAACATTAATGTTAGGTCTGCAGGAACATTAACGTTTGGTCTGCAGGAACATTAATGTTAGGTCTGCAGGAACATTAATGTTTGGTCTGCAGGAACATTAATGTTAGGTCTGCAGGAACATTAATGTTTGGTCTGCAGGAACATTAACGTTTGGTCTGCAGGAACATTAATGTTTGGTCTGCAGGAACATTAATGTTAGGTCTGCAGGAACATTAATGCTAAATATGCAGGAACATTAATGTTTGGTCTGCAGGAACATTAACGTTAAGTCTGCATAAACATTATTGTTTGGTCTACAGGAACATTAATGTTTGGTCTGTAGGAACATTAATGCTAAATATGCAGGAACATTAATGTTAGGTCTGCAGGGACCCATCCATCCATCCATTTTCCAAACCGCTTAATCCCTCATGGGGTCGCGGGGGCTGCTGGTGCCTATCTCCAGCGTTCACTGGGCGAGAGGCAGGGTACACCCTGGACAGGTCGCCAGTCTGTCGCAGGGTCTGCAGGAACATTAATGCTAAATATGCAGGAACATTAATGTTAGGTCTGCAGGAACATTAATGTTAGGTCTGCAGGAACATTAACGTTTGGTCTGCAGGAACATTAATGTTAGGTCTGCAGGAACATTAATGTTAAGTCTGTAGGAACATTAATGTTAGGTCTGCAGGAACATTAATGTTAAGTCTGTAGGAACATTAATGTTAGGTCTGCAGGAACATTAATGTTAGGTCTGCAGGAACATTAATGTTAAGTCTGTAGGAACATTAATGTTTGGTCTGTAGGAACATTAATGTTAGGTCTGTAGGAACATTAATGTTAGGTCTGCAGGAACATTAATGTTAAGTCTGTAGGAACATTAATGTTAGGTCTGTAGGAACATTAATGTTAGGTCTGCAGGAACATTAATGTTAAGTCTGTAGGAACATTAATGTTAGGTCTGCAGGAACATTAATGTTAAGTCTGTAGGAACATTAATGTTAGGTCTGCAGGAACATTAATGCTAAATATGCAGGAACATTAATGTTTGGTCTGCAGGAACATTAACGTTAAGTCTGCATGAACATTATTGTTTGGTCTACAGGAACATTAATGTTTGGTCTGTAGGAACATTAACGTTAAGTCTGCAGGAGCATTAATGTTTGGTCTGCAGGAACATTAATGCTAAATATGCAGGAACATTAATGTTAGGTCTGCAGGAACATTATTGCTAAATATGCAGGAACATTAATGCTAAATATGCAGGAACATTAATGTTAGGTCTGCAGGAACATTAATGTTAAGTCTGTAGGAACATTAATGTTAGGTCTGCAGGAACATTAATGTTAAGTCTGTAGGAACATTAATGTTAAGTCTGTAGGAACATTAATGTTAGGTCTGCAGGAACATTAATGTTTGGTCTGCAGGAACATTAATGTTAGGTCTGCAGGAACATTAATGTTAAGTCTGTAGGAACATTAACGTTAGGTCTGCAGGAACATTAACGTTAAGTCTGTAGGAACATTAATGTTAGGTCTGCAGGAACATTAATGCTAAATATGCATGAACATTATTGTTTGGTCTACAGGAACATTAATGTTTGGTCTGTAGGAACATTAACGTTAAGTCTGCAGGAGCATTAATGTTTGGTCTGCAGGAACATTAATATTAGGTCTGCAGGAACATTAATGCTAAATATGCAGGAACATTAATGTTAGGTCTGCAGGAACATTAATGCTAAATATGCAGGAACATTAATGTTAGGTCTGCAGGAACATTAATGCTAAATATGCAGGAACATTAATGTTAGGTCTGCAGGAACATTAATGTTAAGTCTGTAGGAACATTAACGTTTGGTCTGCAGGAACATTAACGTTAAGTCTGCAGGAACATTAATGTTTGGCCTACAGGAACATTAATGTTAAGTCTGCAGGAACATTAACGTTAGGTCTGCAGGAACATTATTCTTAGATATGCAGGAACATTAATGTTGGGTCTGCAGGAACATTATTCTTAGATATGCAGGAACATTAATGTTGGGTCTGCAGGAACATTAACGTTTGGTCTGCAGGAACATTAATGTTAGGTCTACAGGAACATTATTGTTAAGTCTGCAGGAACATTATTGTTAGGTCTGCAGGAACATTAACGTTAAGTCTGCAGGAACATTAACGTTTGGTCTGCAGGAACATTAATGTTAGGTCTGTAGGAACATTAACGTTAGGTCTGCAGGAACATTATTCTTAGATATGCAGGAACATTAATGTTGGGTCTGCAGGAACATTATTCTTAGATATGCAGGAACATTAATGTTGGGTCTGCAGGAACATTAACGTTTGGTCTGCAGGAACATTAATGTTAGGTCTACAGGAACATTATTGTTAAGTCTGCAGGAACATTATTGTTAGGTCTGCAGGAACATTAACGTTAAGTCTGCAGGAACATTATTCTTAGATATGCAGGAACATTAATGTTAGGTCTGCAGGAACATTAACGTTAGGTCTGCAGGAACATTATTCTTAGATATGCAGGAACATTAATGTTGGGTCTGCAGGAACATTATTCTTAGATATGCAGGAACATTAATGTTGGGTCTGCAGGAACATTAACGTTTGGTCTGCAGGAACATTAATGTTAGGTCTACAGGAACATTATTGTTAAGTCTGCAGGAACATTATTGTTAGGTCTGCAGGAACATTAACGTTAAGTCTGCAGGAACATTAACGTTTGGTCTGCAGGAACATTAACGTTAAGTCTGTAGGAACATTAACGTTTGGTCTGCAGGAACATTAACGTTAAGTCTGCAGGAACATTAATGTTTGGCCTACAGGAACATTAATGTTAGGTCTGCAGGAACATTAACGTTAGGTCTGCAGGAACATTATTCTTAGATATGCAGGAACATTAATGTTGGGTCTGCAGGAACATTATTCTTAGATATGCAGGAACATTAATGTTGGGTCTGCAGGAACATTAACGTTTGGTCTACAGGAACATTATTGTTAAGTCTGCAGGAACATTATTGTTAGGTCTGCAGGAACATTAACGTTAAGTCTGCAGGAACATTAACGTTTGGTCTGCAGGAACATTAATGTTAGGTCTACAGGAACATTATTGTTAAGTCTGCAGGAACATTAATGTTGGGTCTGCAGGAACATTAACGTTAAGTCTGCAGGAACATTAATGTTTGGTCTGCAGGACTGACAGGCAGGCTGTCATTATGACTCACTTCCCTGCAAGAATGACTAAGATGAGCTGGGAGACCAGATATAAATTTATCCCAGCCAGTGCTGTTGAAGCTTGGAGACGTTCCTCTGCAACTTTACCTCCTGAACATAAGGGATTCAGACTGAATCTCTAATTTAATAAAGGATAAGCTTCACTAAGGCTTTTTCTTCACAGCAGGCACAGCGCTTGCTGGGCAAAAACATTTATTTGAGCAGGAGAAGTGCTGAGTGATCAGATTTCAGAATCCACACAGCACGTCGTTGGGTTTTACGACACTATTAAAGGCGAGCCGCTGAGAAGACTCACCTGAACTGATGTAGGAGTCGGTCGTTGAGGTGGAAAGGGCCGGTGATAATTAAGGTGATGGAGTCTCGATAAATCCCTGGTTCAAGCTAAACGGCATTAGCTCTAAGTAGAGATGCAACAATCAGGCTTCCAACTTGCAGTAATCTCAAACATAGCGTTTAGAATATATCTTAAAAAAATGTAGTATAATTAAATTAAATCACAATTTGAGCATCTTTATCATTAAGTCTCTCATGGAAATTCTGCACCATATTAAAAAAGACATGAAATTGCAATAATATCTTTGAATATTACAATTACAATATAAAAGGAGATTAGGCCAGATTTTTCTCACTCTTCTTTCTTTTCTGTTATTATGACAACCTCACTGCTCTTACTGGGCTTTAGCATCTTGGTCATTTAGACCTAAATCAGATGTGAGAACATTAATATTGCATCTAATCGGCCAAATATCTATTTGTCCGTGTATGCTGCATAAAACACACCAAGCCCACCATTTACCACACCTGAGCAGACCTTTTGGATGGGATGTTACACATAACAATATTGTTGTGACTGCAGTCGACTATATTGTGCAGCTCTACTCAGAGTTGGTTCCAGCCTGCTCTGCAGAACCAGAACCAGAAATGGAGAAGCAGCATTTAGTTCCTATACTCCACTGATCTGGAACAAACTTCCAGAAAACTGCAAAAGTGCTGAAAGCCTGAGTTCCTTTAAATCAAGATTAAAAACACATTTGTTTAGGATTGCATTTGAATGTTCTAGTTAAACTGGTTTACTGAAACATAATTAGTTAAATTTAGCTGTTTTTAATGTTTGCTTTTAGTTTCTATTCTCACATGTTCTATTTTGTGTCTACATTTTATTCCTACTTGCTTTTATTCTGTTTTTATTTTCCTATATTTTAATCATGTAAAGCACTTTGCATTGTCTCTGTACTGAAATGTGCTATACAAATAAATTTGCCTTTGCCACTTAAGAACACAAAATGGAAGCAGGAAGGGGGCAGAAATTATTGAAAGGATAAAATGTACTGGTTTTCTACAAAAAAATCTTCTGTTGGACAATTTCTCTGGAAGTTGAACTTTCTGTGAGACGGAGATTATCATCTGATTTCTGTGCCCTAACAGTTCCACACTGAATCCATGCTTTGCTTTATTAAAGCGATGCACCGTCGGCTCAGTGGACTTTCTTATAATTCTTTCACGGTGCCGTTTACGGCGTGGTAAACATGCAGAGAGGTGGATAGGAAGTTTCCAAAGTTTGATTCTAGCTGTTGAGCTCTGTGGTTCGCCCAGAGCTTCCTGTCTGGCTCTTTGATCACAACAAATGAAGACAAACTGCCATGTGCCTCTTTTCTCCCACCACGTCTGGAAGAATATTAATGACGTGTTTTTAACGTTTGATAAGTTTACTTTTGAGCCTGTAGCTCTATTTCTGGAGATCACTGGCTTCCTTCCTCTCTGCGTGGACAAGCGGTCGTGTGTTTTGCAGACCTGCAGAAGGACAATGACTGTTATCTTGTGAGCAGTGGCGGGTTTTTTTTTTTTTTTTTTTGGCTTTCTGCACGGGGCGTCAGCTGTTGCACCACTTTGATCTCTCAGCTCAAAGCTTCTACGACTGTGTAATGATAATTTCAGCTGTTCAGTAATTTCTGCTGTTATATCTACTAAAAACCGTGTGTAACGGAGCAGCAGTGCCGACATGCAGCTCAGGCTAATCCTGCTTCCTTCCTGTTCACACCGTTGAAGATGGAGGCGTTTTCTGAGCGAGCTTCTGGTCGCCTTGTGACCCTGTGATGAGGACACAGCAGGACTGTGTCTGAACGGAAACTATGATTCACTCACACGGCTAAAGCTGCCAATCCCCAAACCGGCCTTTTTTTTTAATTTTTTATTTCCCTTCAGTCTTCGCTGTGTCCAGAGTTAGCCTTTGTAGGCCCAGGCCTGTAGCTGACACCCAGAAAACGGCAACAGGTGGGGGAGGGACAGTACTCTAGTCTCCATACACTCCCCAGCACTTCCTCTGCCAGTTTTCAAGCTTTAGAAAATAAAATCTAGGACGTTTCATGGGAACTGAAACGTTCTAATTGAATTTAACCGTTTAAAACCTGCGTTTAGCTCGGGCGTCGCCACCCGACCCGGTTCTAGTTACGGTGGTCCAGCCGTGTGGCAGCATGGCTCTGCAGTCACGTCCTCTGATTGATTTCCTGGCTGAAGCGGATCATTAAGTTGAGAAGAGAAGTGAGTTAGAGTAAATGATTTTCCTGAAGGGAGGAAGACGGCGGTTCTCGATCACGTCGCTGACAGGAACTCACTGGGCTTCTCCTCCTGGAAGATTTGTGCTTGCCTCCAGCCTCCAGGCGGTAATTTCACCAACTCTGACCAAATCTCTTTCTCTATTTGGAGTCATGTGAGGCGTCAGGCTGTTGTTCAGCAGCAGACGAGCCCGTGTGTTGGAGAAAACGCCCCCCCTCCTGCTCCCTTTGAGTGGGAGGAGAGTCGTTCAGGAGGCCCCGATGCGGCCCACCGTAGCTCAGATGTGACAGAGCTCATATTAGAGCGACCCGCTGGAAGGCTGCTGGCAAAATGGAACGAGTCGTCGACGTGGGCGCAGGAAGTCATGGCCCGCCTGGAGGGGGGGGGGGCTTATTGCTGTATTCCTGGGAGTTTCCCTCCATGTTGCCACTGTGGCATTAATTACTGACGACTGGCTCGCGGGGTAAATATGCCCTCAGCCGTGTGTTGCCTCAAGCAGCAGCTTGAATAAAGGGTTTTATGAAGGGCTGCATATGTTGATTTCTGACCACCCTGCACACTGACTCTGCAGAGACATATCAGTTCTACCCGCTCTGTTGGTTGCATGTTTGTCAGGACTGGGCTTGTTCAGACTCTGCAGTGACTAATCGGCTCTGTGTGTCATGCAACATACGGGCGTGTCTCTCTTTGTTAGAGCCTGAGGGGGAAAACCTCG
Organism: Fundulus heteroclitus; assembly: GCF_011125445.2. Lineage (NCBI taxonomy): Eukaryota > Metazoa > Chordata > Actinopteri > Cyprinodontiformes > Fundulidae > Fundulus > Fundulus heteroclitus. The sequence goes on along the minus strand of NC_046365.1, from coordinate 40,129,452 downwards.
GACTGTATGTAGAGCGCATGGAAAATGTCGAGGCGGCGCGTTGGAGTCGCGCCCATCGAGTGCCAAACGGGTGGAGGAACGTCAAGCAGCAGCAGCAGCAGCTGGCCGGTCAACATTTTACAACACAGCTTCAGATAGCAAAGAGCAGCCGACCTGTTTGTCTGGCGGATCTAACCTCTGACAGATAAAGGCGATGTGGATGGTGGTGACAGTGAAGCTCACAGCGTCACCAGAGGCTTTTTTGCCTTGTCCACCAACATTAAGGCAAAAACGACGATGTTCAAACAAGTTGTGAATCGTGTCAGTGAAGTTATTTCAAGGTAGCCACATACAAATGGTACAGCCCGAGTTTGAATAACCAATTTATACCCAACTTAAATGTATATTAGTTACTTAAAGTCGTTATCGAAGATGTTTTCATGCTGCCATTGAGCATGCATGGCAATAAATGACTGTAATAGGAGGGCAAAATGGACTTTGCACCACCTATTAAATGCTTTGTGCATAACTGGAGTCCTGTTAACTGATCATTGGTAACAGAGACGCATCCTATGCAACCAGAAGTTGCAACATACATAAATGCAAAATACACAAAACGCTGCAGAATTTACATTAAGATAAGATAAGATAGGCTTTATTGATCTCACAATGGAGAAATTCACTTGCCACATCGGTTCATACAAGAAGATGCAGAGTAGGAAAGGTGCATTCAATTATATGCAATGATTATGATTGAGTGTTAAATGATTAAGCGTTACCCTTTAATTTAACTGCTATGCATAAAATGTAATTATGAAAAAAACACAAAACATTTGCTTGCGGTTACCATCGTTAAAGACGAACATGCGATCACTGTTGTGTTTAGCCGCTCATGAGGTTCCTAGACTCCTTTTAGGTTTTGGGAAAAGGATAAACTCTATTTCACCCTCTAAACGTTCCGTATAACACCTGCCTTAATTATATTTTCCCCACTGATGACGTTTAACCAGTTTTTCTGATCCACTTTAACGAAATCCCTCCAACTGCACATGCTTTGTTTATTTTTAACCCATCGTTTGACAAGAACATAACAGAGAATATTTCCTGTTAACCGCACTGCATCGTTTTTCCAAAAAGATAATGATTGTTAAAGGTGCATATAGGGAGAGCTCTGAAGTTAAATACTATATATTTTATTTCCCAAACAGGCCTTTACAATTCCCTGATGTGTAAAATGAGTTATCCTCTACTTACTGCAGGTGCCTGTATAGGCTGGTTCAGTTTGAGTATTTCCTGGGCGTGACGCGCTCTCCTTCACCCGGCTACTTTGTTGAGTCTCCGCTGTAATCGATGCATTAGTGGGAGAACACAAGCTAACTTTAATATTTATAACTTTCTTACCTCAGAAGACATCACGTCTCTAAGGAAAAGACCTGTGCAGTCACAGGGGCAGATGCTTTTCCTCTTCTCCCACGCACGTATACAAACACTGGTGTCATTGCAACCTGTCGCCAGAGGGGGCAGAAGTCTGCAAAAAAAACTGGATTTGACGACGTTTTATTATTATTTTGTTCACCAGTTGAGCAACCCATGCAGATTGCACCTTACCTGATGCCAAGTACATTTATTAACCTGCAGGAATGCTTTTCCCCCTCCAGATCTGACCCTTGCTGGCCTCCGTAGTTATTGGACCGAATTCATCTTGCGTTTTTCTTGACTCAAATGATTCATGCTATAGCCACATTCCCCCAATTGCATCAAAACTCGCAGACACACATCTGTACGCCGGCACCGTTCCCAGGGCCACAGCCCCCCCCCCCCCCCCCCCCCCCCCCCCGCACCTCTGGGGACCAAACAAATCACCACCGTCGGAAATCCAATGAGCTCGAGTCGTCAGGTTAACGGCTTCCTGTTAAAGGCGTGTCGTTGCAAAGGTTTTCTAAATGATTGAGCCGCTCCACGGTCTTTGTTGTTGCTATATTTAGGTGGCAACCTGAAAGGATCTGTGTTTAAGGTGCAGCGCGTCGGAACCAGCGGTAATAGAAAGCCAGAGGCGTAGCCGTGGAAGAAGTGGGCTCTTATTTATCACTGGGCTCTCAGGCTGGATTATCTGACACAACAGCCACCTTCTGTTGATGTACAGGGGGATCGGTAATATGTGCGCACAGCAGCAGGCCTGGGGCCAGGCGGCTTTTCAGCCGGCTCTCAATTATGACCGTTCACACACGCAAAGTCGTTCTCATTAAAAAGTCAAAGAGCCTCACGGACCTTTGATGATTAGTTTCAGATCTGTGGTTTTCTTGTTACTGAGAATCGCTCCGTAACACGGACTGTTAAAGCATGAGAAGCATGTTTACAGCATGGATTAACATCCAGCGACTGCACCTCACCGATGAACAGGAAAATCTGCATACCGCCGTGTGGGAATAAGGGTTGGTTGCTCTCTGGGACGTATCAGTCCGTCTAATAATGTCTCTGAGACTCTGTGCGCTTTAACGGACAGCAGCGTTATTGGTTCCCCTTCCCCGTCCGTTTGTTTAGTTCCAACTTAATCAAAGAAGATATTTCAAAGAATGAATCTCTGATCTGCAGGTTCATATTTACTGGAAAACCAGATTGTGTGTTCAACATAGAAGAACTATATTTAAAAAGAAACATGTCTCCTTTTCTGTCGGTCACCAGTGAACTAAAATCTCTCTTTCACCTGAGATCTCACCGGCAGACAGCTGGACTTTAATTAGTCCAACTCCAGCCGCTGATGTCCAGTTTCCCACTAAATCAACTCGGCCCGACCTGATTTGGTTATTGATTTGCTAAATTATAAAGAACCAACTAATGTTTTTATTTTTATTTTAGATGTAAAAAGAAATGCAGGTTTAAGCAGCTTTATAAGTTATTCAGTGGATAACTCCGTCTGACACATCAGAGACACTAAAAGTAGCTGTGATATCTTTTTAGATCCATTTAGGGTTTTTGTAACATAATAAAAGTATAAAAGAAATCCTCTTTTTTGCAAAGCTTTTATGTTTTATTCTATTTTAAATCCTTATAATGGAATTAAAATGGTGGTTCTTTAAAAATTACATTTATTTTCTGCCACAGTTCTTTGTATGTATTACCACAGTAGATATTATTAAAATTATAAGTCATCTTTCCTTAAAAGATCAGATAACATTAGCGGCTCTAAACGAGTTTTATTGAGCCGGACTGAGGGCAGAAATCCACCTCTTAGCCCTGGGCGGTGCTGAGAATCGAAATTATATATTTTTTTAAACTCGCAACAGAAACTGAGCAGATTCTGAGCTTTAAGGAAAACACCAAAATACCATCTTTATTTATAAAGAGCTTAATAACAGCCAACAGCTGAAACAAAGTGCTGTACATCGCTACAAGCTAAAACACATCCATTAAAAAAAAATAAGATAATGCATGAAAACGCTTAGAAGAAACAGTAAAACCAATTAAAAATTAAAACTAAGTCTCACTAGTGGAAAATAATAGTGGGTTTTAAAGGTGGGCAGTGAAGGAGCCTCTTATGTGCAGATTATTCAACGATAGAAAAGGCCCCGCCCCTCTGAGCCTCCTCTCAGACCTCGGTACCTCCAATAGATGGGAAACTAGATCAGCAGCTCGTCATGGTACCAATCAGGCCCGGTTCCGTTTTTTGGACCTTTGCCGTGACAAACTCCCCAACTTTGAGGTGGTAGTCCCTGGAAATGAAAAATGACCCGAACCACATGGACACAAAGAGTCCATCAGAGAATAACATTCAGCCTCTTATTGGTGGGACTTCTGCCTCCTGGGAGTCCACATAGAGGAGAAACTGACCCGGTTGAAAGGATCCACACACTGTTGGTACAGAAGGGAGCAAATGCTCCACTTTCTGAGAATCCTCAGGAAAAATAACCAACTAGAGATCGCTTGTGTCTTTCTAACGCTGCACCACAGCGAGCATCGTCTCAGGCCGCCTCTGGTTGGCCAGCTGCAGGAAGGAAAAAGCTCCAGGGCGGCTGCCACTGCAAAGGCTTGCACCTCGCTTGTTGTTGTAGTTATACTGGTGAAGATTCTCAGTCATCCAGGTCATGGTCATTCCAAAAAAAAGGTAAAAAACAAAGCAACTGGACTTGTTTTCCGTTGTTGTAGTTGTTAAAATGATGATAATGATTCAGTATCAGTAGTCTGTATGAGCCGGAGGCAGAAAGAAGATGCTCTGACTGCGCTGAGATTACAACACTACAGCACTGAGTATTCTGTCCTTTTTACAGCTAAACTTTAAACTGTGGTGTATTTTATTTAGATTTTATGTAACAGACGGATGGATAGTTGCGACCAATCATGCTAAAAATGATTACAAACAAAAAGTCAGAAAACTGTGGTGAGCATTTACTTTTAGTCTAAGTCAGAACTTTGCAGAACCAATGAAAGTCGGTTCTTCAGGCTGTCTCTGCTCTCTGTCAGGTTAGACGGAGACTCTGTAAGCAGTCCTGCCACAGATTCTCAACTGGATTTAGGTCTGAACTTTGACTAGGCCATTCTAACACATGTACCGTATTTTTCGGATTATAAGGTGCATCAAATATTCTTCCCAAGTGTGTATTACTCCTCCACGTCCACAGCTCTCTATCGGTCTCTGTCTGGAGGACAAAGTAGCTGGACCAAAATAAACGTAACTTTTATATTGAATTAACTTTCTAGGTTTATTGTTGTTAGGGAAGACAGATCATCCGCTATTACGATCTAATATAGAACAGATTCCTGGGTCAATGTGAGCTTCTGAGCTTTCTGTGTCTCTGCTCTGTCTTCTCTAAGCCCCAGTGGGTGGAGGCAGATGAGCGTTCACACTGAGCCTGGTTCTGGTTCTGCTGGAGGTTCTCCTCCCTGTTAAAGGGGAGTTTTCCTCTCCACTGTCGCTTCATGCATGCTCAGTATGAGGGATTGCTGCAAAGCCATCAGCAATGCAGACGACTGTCCACTGTGGCTCTACGCTCTTTCAGGAGGAATGAATGCTGCTTGGAGAGACTTGATGCAACCTGCTGGGTTTCCTTAGAGAGGAAACTTTCTCACCAACCTGGAGGATCTGATGGAGTCTGACTTTGGAAAGAGCCTTGAGATGACATGTATCATGAATTGGTGCTATATAAATAAAATTGAATTGAATTGTTGCTAGCACGTACTCCAGGCTGCCTTACATGAATGCATTTCTAGTTTAGACATTACAGTCAGGCAGTCTGGTAGACAGCTCAGGGGTCCTATCAGGTAGTGACACAGTGTACCGTAATGCTCCGAATATCCATTGAGCGGAGCAGCTTGTTGCTAACCAAAGTCATACTTACACATTTTGACAGATTTTTGAGTGCATTGTACCACATAAAATCAGTCAGTGAGCACAACGGTGATCATATATAAGGCCCACCATCAATTTTTGAGGAAATTTAAGGATTTTAAGTGCGTCTTATAGTCTGAAAATCACAGTATGTGCTTTGATCCAAACCCTGCCATTGTCTGCTAGACGCTGAACCTCCTCCCCAGTCCTCTAGTCTGCTGCAGCCTCCTCCAGGTTTACTTCCAGGATGGTTTTGGTTTTAGCTCCATCCATCTTCTCATCAGTCAAAGGAACTTGATGGTTGTCAGAGTCAAATGCCTTCTTCAGATCTAGAAATGCTGCTCCCACACAATGATTCTTGTCCAGCAAACTCTCGACTTTCTCAATAAAAAAAACAAAACAACCAGTAGCTGTTTCAGTAGAGTGGTTGACTCTGAGACCAAACTGGATTCGATTCAGTGGGAAATGGCCCTTCTCAACATGTTTAATCAAGTGACCTTGGAGTCAATGGGTAAGACACTCAGTAATTAGCTACGTCTGTCTCAAGTCCTGCCGGTGTAATTGTAGCTACCTTCCAGGAGGAGGGTACTATCTTTTGATTAGTTTGACTGTTGTAGATCCCGGATTAACTACGAAGCACATAGTCATTTTCATTTAAATCCCTTTGGCTGTTAAAAGTGATCAAAATAAGCTCATTAAATTCTTCTGCGGCATATTTTCACGGCTTCTCGCTGTTTTCTTGCACAGCTGTCGTCGGGTTTGAGGTTCCCGTTCTAACCGAAGCTTCTCAGACACTTCATCTCTCCTCCGGTGGAGCGGAAAGGGCAACACGACCCGCCTCTGCTCGGTCGCTCTGCCCCCCAGCTCAGTTTCTCTGACGGCTCCATCGCTCCTCTTTAATGTAGTATCGATCGAGCGGAGAGACTCCCCTGCGATGAGGTGAAGGCACAGATCCAGTGGGATTCCTGCAGAGGAACCGGTTTAAACTATATCGCTGCTGGAGTAATGTAATCGCTATTAGAAAAGCAATAATCTGGTGCTTTCCTGACAGAAACGAACACGCTCCTGTGTTTTTAGTTGATCCAGCTGTCTGTAGCAGAGCTGAGATGGGGCTAACAGAGAGCAGAGGAGGATGCAGAGCTACACCCGCTGCATACCAAGCGCTGGATGTAGGGACCAGAAGCTCGCTGTTTATTATCAGCAGTGGCTCCTGAGGTCCCTTCTCACAATCTGCCGCTCCATCAGCAGACACGGAGGGACCGGAAATTAGTAGGAAGGTCAGACAATCTGCATCTCCACCTGGTCTGATTTCTGCAGCTGTTAGAAGCAGCAGAGCCAAACCCCGGCACTTGTTATCAGGGTTGTTGGGAAGAAAACAGTTCTGCAGAATGGGCAGCTTTGCCGGCAGCCCGTCTGTTTACATGCGATCTGATGACGGGACGGTTTACCAAAGGCGCGGTGTTTGGTTACACCAAGAGCAAACCATGGAAACTCCCTCCTTCATGATCTTTGTTCTGTTTCTTTCCATTCAGGTTCATCCCAGACATCCTTCACTGGGACACTGTGCAGCTCTCTTCTCCAGCTCCACTGCTCCCCCTGGTGGTAAGATACTCTTCCTGCATTCACACCGTTGTTGTCACACTGCCCGGCTGAGCTGTTTGAGCTTTTTCACACGTCGTCGTGTTACAACCACACACTGCAGAGTGTCTTACTGGGATCCTTATGGCTGTAAAATGCTGGGTAAAAAAAACAGTATATGGTTTACAAAATGAAATAAATCAATAAATATATAATAATATATAAATAAATATAAATCTGAAAAGAATGGCATGCATTTTTTCTGCCCCCTTGTCCCTGATGACCATAAATAAAATCCACCAGGACCAAATTAGAAAAGTGGTTAGAGTCAAACTGAGTAATTTAACCTCAGTTCTGTGTTCTAAACACAGCTGTTCTGGAAAAGAAAACTTCTGAGGTTTGTTAGAGAACATTAGTGAACTAAGAAACTATAAGAGAAACTCTGGAGGAGCTGCCGACATCCACAGCTCAGGTGGGAGAATCTGTCAACAGGACAACTATTAGTTGGCCACTCCAGGAATCTGAAATCTGCCAAATCCTGGATGAAGTTTGCAGAGACGAAAGCCACAGGAAGTCCTTATTTGGATTATTTGGTCTAAATGCAAAGTGGACCTACATGTGGCGAACAATTAACACTTTACCATTCCCGTTAGGAAACATGGTGGTTTGCAGCTTTGTGTTGTCATGTTACATAAAATCCCAGTAAAATACGCTGAAAGTTGTGGCTGACAAAGAGCCAACTAATGTCTTTTTAAATTTAGATATTTAAAAAAAAACAAAAAAAAAAAACAATCCAATCTGGAAAAAGGGATATGAACACAGCTGCAGTCTGTGGATGTTCGCTTATCTGTTTCTGGCTGTAACATATATTTAGGCATGCCTTATTGGATTAGAAGGCAGATTTCGTCTCTCTCTCTGTTGCAGACGTGTCTTTGAAGCACAAACATGGCCGCCTGGTTCTGGAGGTGCCGTTGCCGTCCAGGAACGAGAAGTGTCTCTTCTACCTGCGGCCCATGCTGATGACCGTAGGCGACCTGATCGCCGATCTGCAGAGAGAGGACACAGGAGCGACCGCCTCTCTGCTCGCTGAAGGTATGAGGCTTCGTACCACAGCGGGTCCACGATGTGCTGCCAGTGGCGCTGGTCCGGTTTGTCAGGCTGGGTTTAGTTCAGCTGGAGTATCGACTAGTTTGACAGGAGTCTGTAGAGCGGGGGTGGCCCAACGTGGACGCCCGGGGGCCATTTCTGTCCCCTGGAATGATTTTGTGCGACCCCCCCCAACTACATCTCCACATTTATTTAATGCACCAGAACATGAGAGTAATGCAGATGGTGGCCATCTATTCTTAATTAGAGCAAATATTTTACAGATGAGTTACAATTTTTCTTACAACTGAAACTGTTAGGTACAACACAAAGTAGCTTTAATTTCATTGTATAAATAAATGCACCAAAATCGGCTTTTAATTCTTTTTTTTTTTTAATTGGCTAAATACAGCACCTGTTTTAAAAAAAGAAAAAGTCCTGTTCCTATTGCGGAGAATAGACAAAAAAATTTAAATCATCATGTTTGTTTTGGTAATTAAGTATAAAGAGATTCCCTGTTAGGCTGCAAAACACTTCCTTTTTAGGTTGTGTCCGTTTGTTGTTTTTGTGGTGTAAGGTTTTATGGTTGGGGCAGTTGTCTCAGGGCCAATTGTTTCGATCTGGCTCAAAGGCCATAAGAAAAAGGAAGAAACACCACATATACGAGGCAAGCTGCACAACAAAACACAGCTGCTTCTGTAAAGAAGTGCCAGTTTAAATAAGGAGGTCTCTTTCAGGATTGGTGGAGCAATCAAGGTGAGTATCCAATCGGGAGAAGAGGAGAACTTTAACAGGAAGTGATGCAGGAGCAAATGCAAGAAATAACCGCTGATCTCTATTATACACTGGAGTGCTAATCGCCCGCTGTTAGAACGAGTCGCTTTGAAGCCACCAGCCGCCATATTTCCCCCAGTAACTAGAGAATATGTGCGTTACAGCATCGAATAACGAGGATTTTCTCATGTTCAGGGGGGGCTTGAAATTTTTAAAATGTACTTTTTTGTACTTAAACTGTCAAGTATATTATATTATATATAATATATTTATTTAATATGAATAACATGTGAAATATTTCAGCACATAATTTCCTAGTAGTTGATAGTGTTAGTACATCCACTGACTGTAGAATTACCTATGAAATCTTTTCACACAGCCAGAAAACTGCTTGTTGTTGCAACCAAATCCTATGGGGTTCTGTGAGAGTAGGGAATAGCAAGATGGCGGCCAGTGACTTCAGTTTTTCGGGCAAATTAGCACTCCAGTGTAGCTCAGTGGAAATAACCCAGGAGAAGGTCTGCATCAAGATCCCATAGCGGAGCCAGCTGGCAGGAAGCAGCAACTGCACCTGAATTTAAATAACGAGAAAAGAGAAAACAAACAAAGGCCAGTGGACAGAACAGGGTCCAAAAGAATTAGCTTAATGGATGTTTATCTTTTAATACAACAAAAGATGCAAAACACTTCTAAATCTTGAATCCCTTTCAAACATAAAAATCTCACAAATTTAATTAAAACAGTGCATGATCATAATAAGTTGAGCTGGTAAAGTAAAGTTCACAATATATTTTTGGGGGGATTTTATTTTTGGCCATCAGGTACACATTTAGTGAACATTTAGTCCTGGGAATGAAAAACTTGGACAGCCTTGCTCTGATTTTTATTGAATATTATGTAAATGATCCTGGTAACGCTGCAACTCTTCAATTAGAGAAGAATTAGTTGCTTGTGAACCACATTAATTGTATAAACGGGACATTTTTTTTTGTTTTCACTCGTCCTTCCCAGACGGCCAACGTGTTGCCAACACGACGCTGTTGGACACCCTGCTGGAGAAGGACTTCCAGCTCGTCATCAACGAAGACGTTTACAGCGTCAGCGCTCCTGAGAAAGGTAACGCCGCGCCGTCGGCTCATAAACGGGCGCTCCTTACCTCGCAGGTGACTCCGTAGCGGGATCATTTCCACCCGGTTGCTTCCTCTGTTGCAGTGATCCCCAGCAGTGAGCATGCCAGGGACCTGGAGGACATGAAACACGTGGTGCACCTGCTGCACGCAGCGCTCCACCTGCCTGAACACCAGCTGCTGCAGGAGAGGCAGCTGCTGGAGAGGCTGGACAGCATCAAGCAGGAGCTCTCACCCCTGGAGAAGGTAGCGGGTTGACCTGTTCGTTTTATAGCCTTCTAAGTGTGTTTAATCCTAAAACGTGTTAAAATGCCCCTGAATTTAATGTCTATGACCATAATGATGCACGAGGAGGCTCACTGACCCCGTTGTTCCTTTCAGACCAAGGCCCAGCTGTCCCGGGCTGCAGAGTTTCACACGTCCAGGGCGGTCTGGACCGGCATGGCCCTGCTGTCGGTGCAGGCCGGCGCCCTGGGCTGGCTCACCTGGTGGGTGTACTCCTGGGACGTCATGGAGCCCGTCACCTACTTCATCACCTACGGCACCAGCATGGGAGTCTTTGCCTACTACATCCTCACCAAGCAGGCAAGCTTCACACACATTTTCTCTTAGAAATCTGCCTTTTACTCAATATTTAAATGTTTTGTTTGCAAATAAAATGGTTTTCTTTCACTTTTAGCGTGTAAGGAGAATGCAGTAAAACTGATAATTGTTTCTGTTACGTTGCCAAACAGGAGGTTTTAATACCGTATTTTTTGGACTATAAGGCACACCTAAAATTGTTAAAACATCTTTTAAAAAATTGTTGATGGACCTTTTATATATGATTAAAGCTGTGCTTATTGACCACTTTTATGTGGTACAATACGCTCAAAAATCTGTTTAAAATGTGTAAGTACGACTTTGGTTAGCCACAAAGGATCAAAGCCCTGAATGTTGAGACAATTTTTTTCACAAACAAGCTGTGGGGCAGAAAACCCAAACAAATCCAGGGTACACCGGAGATATCTGCAGCTGCTATTTCTATTTAATTCAAATCGAAAGGACTTTATTAAACAAAACGGTACACTAAGTTTGGACACTAACCTGGTGCATTCTTAAAAATATGACATAAAAAATTGGAGTTGAGTGTGGAGGCTCCCACACAGTCGGGCGTACTGTGCTGAGACCATAATTTTATTAATTTACTGTTAATATTATACTAGTATCAATATGTTGCATAATAATGTAAATCATAATGTAATTCAGGTTACTGCTAAAATTTTTTTTGAATACCAGTAATCCAATTTGAGATCAGATCGTATCAATTCTAAATCATCAAATCAAATCGATACATCGAACCTTAATTTTATAAGTGAGCTCTGGGGATTTTTTTTTTTAATCTTCAGTGGATCATTTATTCCAGTTGTTTTTAAATGTTTTCTCTGCCTATAGATGTGATCGGGTTTAGATCAGGAGCTGTTCTTGTAGGCGTTTCCTAATTTATTCAATTCAGTTTTATTTATATAGCGCCAATTCATATCATGTGTCATCTCAAGGCTCTTTCCAAAGTCAGACTCCATCAGATCCTCCAGGTTGGTGAGAAAGTTTCCTCTCTAAGGAAACCCAGCAGGTTGCATCAAGTCTCTCCAAGCAGCATTCACTCCTCCTGAAAGAGCGTAGAGCCACAGTGGACAGTCGTCTGCATTGTTGATGGCTTTGCAGCAATCCCTCATACTGAGCATGCATGAAGCGACAGTGGAGAGGAAAACTCCCCTGTAACAGGAAAGAGAACCTCCAGTATATTCACAGTTCTGTGTGCAGGTTGCTTTGGTGCTTTACAACATGATGGAGCTTGATTATTAAGGGCTTTATACGTGAGAAGAAGAATTTTAAATTCTATTCTTGATTTAACAGGAAGCCAATGAAGGGAAGCTAAAATTGGAGAAATATGATCCCTCTTGTTGATTTTCATCAGAACTCTTGCTGCAGCATTTTTGGATCAGCTGAAGACTTTGAACTGCATTTATTGGACTTCCTGATAGTAAAGAATTACAATAGTCCAGCCTTGAAGTAACAAATGCGTTTTAAGATCTTATAAAGATCAAGACACTTCTGCCTCACTTGAACGGCTCATTCTCTTGTCTTTCCCATTTTGAGGAGCTATTTAGAGCAAATGGGTGGATTTTTCTAAATTTTCCAGTGTGAGATTTTTATACACCCACCAGTAATTGCAGAACCTTCACACTACCTAATTAGCTTTCTTTAGTATCCCGATGTTTTCTGTCATTGTGTCTATATTTTGCTAAACAGGCTCATTTCTGCAGATCTTTCTAGATCCAGTTCATCTGCACTGAATCATCACGTGAACCGACGTTTCTCCTTTAACTCTCTCTCTCAGGATTATGTGTATCCAGACGCCAAGGACAGACAGTTTCTACGCTACTTTTATAAGGGGGCCAGGAAGAAGCAATTCAACGTGGAAAAATACAACAGACTGAAGGACGAACTTGAACAGGTGACACCAGTTATTATATTATATATCAGACTTATTGTTTTTGGAAAAACAAATGACAACCACAATCTCTTCACAGTTAAATGTGACTGGATTTTTTATTTTTTTTTTAAGGTGGAAGAGGACTTAAGACGTCTGAAATATCCAAATCAACTTCAGCTCCCGCTGGAACAGATCCAGATGAAGCCGTAAGCCAAGCTGGAAGGATTGAGACTCAAACGGAGCCAAATGTTTGTTTTATTCTGATAATGCCATATTTTTACCTTGAAATCTATCATTCTGTATTAGGAACATTCTTCATACTGATGCCATATTGTATCCTCAATAAATTCACAAACATTAACGATTAAAGTTTGCATTTCCAATCTGTTTTTCCTTTCTTGTCTGTCAGGCTGTGTTTCTACGTCCTTGTTTTCAGCATGATCAGCCAGATGGGACTTAAAACATTGTGCGATAGGGCTGCACTATTTATCGCATTAGCAATGTGTGCAATGTTCCTTTTATTTGGAAAGGACTATTTGGAGCGCAATAAGTGTTTATATGTTCCAAGAGCTATGAACGTGCATATTTCCTGCTAATGTTAGAGCATGACATCAAATGTCATTGGGAAGACCCCTGGGTAGAGCCAGAAGTGCCATAAATACCAAATGTGGGACATTTAGGACTCTGTTCAGTCTTTCCGCTGATTGGTGAGAACGACTGCAGCCCCATGCAGCCTTTATACGGACAAAACCACAAATGTTCCCCCTGCACTTACCCACCATAGACACCAGATGGTGCTAAAGAGCTTCCAGTCATATACAGGAGGATTTACGCTTATATGAAGACAGGACAGAGTAAAAACATGCGCAGAACGCTGTTACAGGTGTTCTGCGCAGCTTCCATGAATGTCGTTGACATTTGAGTTTTTCCTCCTAATGAACAGATTTTTTTTTTTTACTCAGGTCATCTTTATGCAATATTAAAAGTACTTTGAGCTTAAATGTTTAACTTTTTAAATGTAGTTTCACAATTGGCTCAATCTCATATTTTACTCAAAATGATTTTTTTTAGAAACATCCACTTATGTATATGACAAAATAAGCTTCGAGGGGTTAAACAAATAAGGCAATTTGATAACAATGTACAGGTTTCACCTCCAGAAGTTCACAAAATTCATATTTATAAAGGACACTGAATAATGATACAAAAAAAATGTAATCTAGCTTTGTGTGTATTAGGGTCAACAGGCAATCTTTTCTAACCCTCATCCTCCCTGAGTTCAGGAAACATTTGAAACTCTTGAATAAAAGGATCTTTACATCTGATTATCTTAAAATACAGAAGCTAAAAACTTTGGGCAATTCCAGACCAACCTGGTTGTTCCAACATGTCGCCTCCGTCATTTATTATTGCCAGATTTTCCTGAAATCCAGTAAACATCGTGCCCATCTGTGACGTGGCCAGAGACGTGTATGAGCAAGCTGTTCAGGGCGAATTAGCAAACCGCAGGAAAAGTGAGCACGGCAAGCTTAAAACGGAGCGATTTTAAAGAGAAGCCTGGCTAGCAACTTTAAGATAAACATTTAAAAAGCTGATTGTGGTGAAGAATTTAAATGTTTAAAATAAGGATTTTATTTTTATTTTTTCTTCAAAAAACAAATGACTGAATTCAGAACAAATACAGAAAACGAAAAGGCCACAAAATGGCTTTTATTCTTCACAGCTCATGAACAGAGAAACAGGATCAGAAAGACAGTCTAAAGTGATTTAGGTTCCCAGCACAGCTTTAAGAAAAAAAATAAAAAACAGCCTTTCTGAGGCTTCCTGAGGGCTTGTTTTCAGTTTGGTGCAAATCTGCATCGACGACACACATGAATTCCCTTTTGTCTCTTTAAGGCGCGGCGTGTAAACCAAATGTTTGTACTGTACGCTGCAGAGATCAAACTGGAGCGCTGGAGGCTACCTGAGAGGAGAAAAGCCCTGAACCGTACGCTGCTGCCCAGCAAACTCCACCTGGAAAGACGTAAAGCGCTGATTGTATCAGATTATCAGCTCCAGTGATTCATGAGAGGAAGGCTTCTCTGCAACAGATCTGCTCTTTAGGAATGTTTAGCGGCCTAGACATAATAATAAACCTGCTGTAAAATAACTTCTAAAAAGGACATTTGTCCTGATCTTTGTGGACTGGACATGATGAGAATTCGGTAACGCTACAACCTGCAGCACCAGGTGAAAGACAAAGCTTTAGAAAAGGATGGACCCTCAGCTGTCCCCCCGTCAGATCGGACGCAGGACGTTACTTCTTGGGACGGAAGTAGAGCTTCTTGGTGAGCATGGAGGCGAAGCAGGGCACTTGTTTCTTGCCGATGGCACTCCGGTCGTTGCTGTTCCCGACGCTCCTCATCGACACCTTCCTGTTGACCAGTGTGAGCAGCTCCGTCAGCTCCAGGGAGCCGCCGTACTTCCGGAGCAACTCGCACAGATCCTGGATGTACCACGAGCCGTTGATGGTCTCCCTGTGGGAGTAGTAACCTGGAGGAAAGATGAAACGTCGGCCGTGTGAGCTGTTGGAACGCTTTACGGTCCAGATGAGAGACGCGGACAGCCACAGTCCCTGGACTACCAGGTTTGCAGATGAAGTTGTGATGGGCGGTGGGGGCAGGGAACAGGTGGAGGAAGGTTAGCCGTAGCCAGAAAGAATCCATGTGAGGTTAAAGCAGGGGTGTCAAACATCCGGCCCGCCGAACAATTTAGCCCGGCCCTGTGGCTAAATGCATTATCATTATATAAAAAAAAATATATATATATATATATATATATATATATTTTTTTTTTTTTTTTTTTTTTTTTTTCCCAGTGTCCTGTCTGGCAATGTGGCATGAGCTCATCAGATTTGACTTTCACAAGTGGACAAGATAAAAGGAAGAGAATGATAAAACAATTGAAAAAAACATGTACTTCGTTTAATTGAAAATATGCAGTTCCTATATTGTCCATGAGGGGCGCTGTGTTTTAATTAGCAGATTAAGCTTCAGGTGTGGAAAAATTCAAATAATTTCTTAATTTTTATCTGTTTGATGTATTTTGTCATGCAGGACAGTGTTTTTAAGTTCCAAAAAATGTGAATAAATGTTTTTCAACATTGTATAATCACTGTGATCAGTTGTTATGCATAATGCACAAGTAAATGTTTAACTGAGTAAAAGTATTGTTGAAATTGCACATACTTTTCTTAAAAACGCTGAGGTTATTCATAATATATTGTGTAAAAGTGAAATTAACTTAATATAAAAATGAACAAGTCCACATTTATTAGTTCTATTTAATCTTGCAATGAGTTTACTCGTGTGGCCCTCTTGAGATCAGATTAAGCCCCTCAACCAAAATGAGTTTGACACCCCTGGGTTTAAGGGAGCAGAGATGAAGAAGGTGGAGGGTTTTAGGTACTTTAGGGTCAACAGTCCAGAGCAACGGCGAGTGTGGGAAGAAAAAGAGGTGAAGAAACGTCTCTGAGTAGTTTGGAATGGGTGGAGAAAATGATCAGGTGTGTTGTGTGATAGAGAAAAGAAAAGAATGAAGGGAAAGGTGTAGAAGACGGCGGTGTTGTCTGGTCTAGAGACAGGAGGTAGCAGAAGATGTTGAGCTTCTCTTAGAGCTGGACGAAATAGAAAAAAAAGCATATTGATGTATTATAAATACAGCTGAATCAATAATAAAAAGGTATGTGTAAATGTATCCATTTACACATACGTGATGGGACATATTCAGACTCACTGTCTTAATTTAGTTTTTTTATTGTTTTGTTTAAAAAATTCAATGAAAATTATATTAGAAAAATAAAAAAAAGAAATCCTCAATTGGTGTTTAATTATCTTCTGCACCAGGCTTTAGGGTTCTTTGCACTAGAGGTTGACGGATATTTGCGTTTTTTTTCCCTGTATCAGCATCGGTCCGTTCACCAATTATCTAAAAACGCACGTCTGATCCTACGGCTGGACGATATAGAAAAAAAAGCATACAGATAAAATAGAAACCATACTGATTGATAGCTATAATTATCAACAAATTCAAAACATGTATTTTAAGGGCAGGTCTGGCCATTTTCTGCAGTTCCTTAGCGACCTATTTTTTCAAACTCAACCTTTTATTCAACCAACTTTTTACCAAACTGGATGTAATGACTGTAATATTAACTTACATTATATATTGCATTCTAGCCTAGAATGTATATATATATATTATATACATTCTAGGCTAGAATGCAAAAGGAAAGAAAACTATTATTCTATTGAACTTTTTATTGACCCTTTTTTTCTATCATGGATATACGTCTATCATGGATATATATTGTTATTGAATTATCGTCCAGCACTAGATTCTCTTTGGAAATGACGAGGATGGAGAGGATCAGACTGAGAAGGTCTAGACATGAACAGAGGGACAGGAGGACAGTAAGTGGGAGTGGGGGCCGGCGTCTGTGTCTTAGAGCGGCCGCACCAATAAATGGTTCCAAACTGGGAGGAAACCAGAGAGGAGATTTATGGATGGAGCTAAAGAGGAAGATGCAGAAGAGACGGTTAGATGGAGACAGCTGACTCCCTGAAAGCGAGGAAGAAGAAGGGCTTCAAACCTGTCTGAGTCAAATGAATCTGAATAGAATATTTCACTTTTTGCGTTCCTGAAATCAGCTATATTCTAATTTATTGAATATGACTTTACATTAAACAGGATATATTGTCACAGGAAGTACTTTGCACTGTTCTGGCATACATTACATTATCTACTGCAGCTACTGGTTTGTAAATAGATTAGCTAATGGGGTTTTTGCTGGCCTAAATGTTTTATTTTCTACAGCTGTCTTTAACTTTTAATGACAGACTTTTTTTCTTTAAAAATTTTTCAAATCCGTGAAGTAAAATTAGAATTAAACCACTATATTGAAAAGCAAAATAGTGTAATACAAATTCGGAGCTAATACAAAGGCTCCGAATAGAAAATTTTGAACATGGCAATAAGTCAGGAAGCTTTCTAGCTAATCAGCTTAAAATAAATAAGGAGAAAACTACTATATTTGCAGTTACAGATTCAACTGGTAATACAGTAAGTGAACCAGAGTGTATAAATAATACCTTCCGCGATTTCTACAAATCTTTATACACACCACAGATAAATCCATCAGAGAAGGATATTAAGCAATTTCTGGATAAAATTACACTTCCTAAATTATCAGATAACCAAAGAATGACACTGGATTCCCCGCTGACAACAGCTGAAACCCAGGAAGCTCTTAAAAGCATGCCTAATAAAAAGGCTCCAGGTCCAGATGGATTCCCCACTGAGTTTTATAAAGAGTTCTGGAATATTCTAGCCCCAACGTTCCACAGAATGTTGCAGGAAATACAGGAAAAAGGTAGATTTCCAGCTAATATGAACTCTGCCACCATCAGCCTTCTGCTCAAGCCAGACAAAGATCCTGTGTTGCCCACTAGTTATCGTCCCATATCCTTAATTAATGTGGATATTAAGATAATCTGTAAAGCTTTAGCAAAAAGATTAGACAAAGTAACTCCTCTCATAATACATCCAGATCAAACTGGTTTCATCAGAGGAAGGCAGTCATCCACAAATACACGCCGATTACTTAATTTAATTGATTATTCCTACAGTAAAACATTAAAACCAATATATTGTCTTTAGACGCAGAAAAAGCATTTGATAGAGTAAATTGGAAATTTTTATTCGCTACTCTTCATAAATTCGGTTTTGGCGATTTATTCATAAACTGGTTAAAAATTCTATACAATTCTCCAACAGCCTGTGTCAGGACAAATAATCAAATATCTTCCAGTTTTTGTCTACAGAGGGGCACCAGGCAAGGATGCCCTCTTTCTCCATCACTTTTTGCCATCTTTATAGAACCTCTAGCAGCAACTATCAGACAAACAAAAGCTGTAAAAGGTATAAAATGCATGAAAATAGAGCACAAGATTAGTCTGTACGCGGATGATGTATTACTTTATCTCCAGCATTCAAATAATTCTCTTTTACAAGTAATTAGAATACTAGAATCTTTCTCCAAAGTATCAGATTACTCGTTAAACTGGTCTAAATCTACGGTACTGTCAATTAATTGCTCTCTTGAAAACTCCCTAAATTTACAAATGCAATCAGGAAATATTAAATATTTAGGTATTACTGTGTCGAATAAATTAACAGATTTACTTAAACTTAACCATGCCCCACTTTTAAACAGGATAGAAGAGGACCTTGAAAGATGGAAATCGCTTCCAATCACACTTATGGGTAGGGTAGCTTCAATAAAAATGATGGTCCTACCTAGAATTAATTATTTATTTTCAATGGTCCCCAATAAACCATCATCTGACTGGTTTAAATCTCTAGACTCTGCCATTTCTAGATTTCTTTGGAAAGATAAACCCCCACGTATTAGCTTAAAGACAATACAGAAGACTAAAGACAGGGGAGGATTAGATCTGCCTAACTTCCATAACTATTACTTAGTAAATAGGCTACAATACATCTCTAAATGGATAAAAAATAGTCTTTTAGATGAGCCTTGGTTAGATATAGAACAGGAAATGTGCAATAATATCATGATTTCAGATCTGCCGTTTATAAGCTCAAATATAAAACGGCATACATGCTTCAAATATATCAACATTAGTTCTACTCTGACAGCATGGTGGGAGTTCCTCAAAATGACAAAGTCATCCCTTATCCCATGCAGTCGTACACCTATCTGGAATAACCCTGATATCCTACAAAATAATAAAATGATAAACTTTACATACTGGAAGAATAAAGGTATTAAATATCTGGAACATCTACTTGACGGAACCGAGTTCATCAATTTTGCTAAACTAAATATGCAATATGGCATTAGTAAAAATAAATTCTTGGAATATGAACAACTTAAATCTATAATTAAAAATAAATATAAGCATATTAATGGTGGTTTACAAGTCCCAACTAATATAATAGAGTTCTTAGATTTAACCCCCCCCAAACTACTGTCTAAATCATACAGGACACTGACTAAAATAGATGATTCAATATCTCTTCCTATAATGAAGTGGGAAAAAGATTTATCAGGCACCTTTGAACAAAATTTCTGGGCTCAGACATGTCTAAGAACTTTCAAATTGACTAGAAACACCAACTTACAACTAATACAATACAAAATCCTTCACAGAGTACATTATACAGGACAAAGATTACTCAAGATGGGTCTGGCACTATCTAATATCTGCCCACACTGCATAGGCAATCATCCTGATAATTATTTTCATGCGTTATGGTTATGCACACCAGTCCAGAGGTTCTGGACACAGATATGTAAGGACTTATCAAGGTGCTTGAGCTGTAAGATTACACCATCCCCATCAGTTTGCCTGCTCGGTAATTTTGAGGAAAGTCCTCTGAAAAAAGAAATAGTTTACATGGTTTTTACTGCTTTATGCATCGCAAAGAAAACTATCCTCATGAATTGGAAAAGTAAACAAAATCTCAGTATCAATCAGTATAGAGATCTTTTGTTGGATCATATTAATCTAGAGACAGCATCTGCTTCCACATCTGATTGGTCTTTTTGGGCTCCTCTGATCAACACCATCACTTAGTGGAATAGGGGGCGGTGGGTTGCTTCCTGCAGGGCGCAGTGGCTGGATGGAGGGGTTCCTGGGGCCCTGGGGGCACTTGGAGTAGGGCGCCTGGTGGATCCGGCTCCGGGGTCTGTTGCCCCCATCTGGGAGGAGTTTGGGAGGCCTACGGGTGGCCTACAGCAGCCGCTTGCGGCGCTCTTTGGGAGCTGCGTGTTGACGGACGTGGGTTACTGACCTGGTAGCTGTGCTGCCGCTGGGTGGGGCCGGGGTGGGTCTGGGGATCTGGGGTCCCTGGGGCGCGCCGCCCTCGGGCGCGGGCCCCGGCGGGGCCTCGGAGGTTCCGGTTCCGGGGGATGTGCCGCTTTTGGTGTGGGCCGGCGCGCGCCCGGGTGTCCGCCCCTGCACGGGGCCTCTGGTGCGCTGGGGGGTCTCGGGGCCCGTTGAGCTGGTAGGGGGGCATGGTCATTAACACCTCTGGGCAGATGCTCTTCTCCTTTATTGGAAAGGCACTCTGCCAGTGGGGGGAGGGGGAAAGGAGGGGGAGTAGGGATCTACCCAGCCTGGATGTCTACTGTCGAATGTATGGTGAGTTGTTTGAACGTTAGTGTTGGGGAGGGATTAAATCCACGGGTGGGGGGGGGGGGGGGGGGGGGGGGGGGGGGTTGGGGGGGGTTGACGTTCTGGTGGGCTTGTGTCCGGCCCCCTGTCCCGGTCCTGGTCTGTGTCGTCTTCCGGTGCGGGTTTCACCTGGGGGGTGGGGTTGGGGTGGCTCGTGCGGGCCGGCTGGCCAGGGTCCCCCCCTCTTATTATTATTATTATTATTATTATTATTATTATTATTATTATTATTATTTATTTATTTATTTATTTATTAATTTATTTATTTAGTTTAAGTAGGCTTGGTGGGTGGGCTGGGGGGGGCTTAGGTGTTGGTCCTGGTGGGTGGTTGGCTGGCGGGCCCTGCGGCCTCTCCCTGGCCCCCGGGCTACGGTGGTGCCGCTGGCGAGGCCCCCTTCTCTAGGTGGGGCTTTCGGGGAGCGGGGGTGCCTATTGGAGTCAGTAGGGGAGCTGGCTCCCTGGGTTGGCTTCCCAGTCATTTGCTCCCCATCCCCGGACTCCTCCCTCTGCCTGCTCCATCACGCCGCCACACATGTAGGTCATGAGGGAGGGGGCGTTACTGGAGGTTGCCACTTTCTGGTGACGCCCCTCTCCCCAATTTTATTTTGCATCTTAGACACTTTCACTTCAAACATTTTTCACATCACACACTCATATAGGCCATGGTAGGGGGGGGGTGGGGGGAAGACGTCTGGGAGGGGGCTTATGTTGTGTGGGCCTCACCTCGGACGGCTCCCTTCACCTCCTCTCCCACTTAGACATTGAGGGTTCTGGGCAGTCACACGGAAGGGGTGCGCTGGCAACAGCTACCTTCCGAAAGGGGGGTGGGCTGTGCCGTGCATCCCCTTCGGCGCTCCCAGTTTTTAAACGCACTTGAGAACAACATGCAACAACACAACATTTGAGCAGGCGTAGGGAGGGTCGGGGTCTTCTGCACACCCCCGTTCTCCGATGGAGGCAAGGAGTCTGGGGCCTGGAGGAGGTGCGGGCCACTGTGTCCGGGGTCTTGGCGGGGGGCTGCGGTGTGCAGTCAGCGGCCTACCAGGTCTGGGGCTGATGCCTCCGCTCCCCCCAGGGGGCGGGGGGCAGGGATGGCAAGGGTAAGGTGGGGGGAGGGAGTGGG
Source organism: Fundulus heteroclitus (assembly GCF_011125445.2). NCBI lineage: Eukaryota > Metazoa > Chordata > Actinopteri > Cyprinodontiformes > Fundulidae > Fundulus > Fundulus heteroclitus. The sequence continues at coordinate 40,107,746 of NC_046365.1, read as the reverse complement.
TTTATTAGGTATTTAGGGGGAGGGGGGGGCTCTGGCCGGGTGGCTCGTGCGGGTCGTGTTGGCCCGCCCTCTTGGGGGGGCCCGGTCCGGGGGGCGTCTGGTCGGGGGCCGGGGCCGGGGGTCGGGCACAAGCAGTCGTATAGTCGATTTGGGGTGTCCCCCCCCCCCTTTGGTCAGTGTTGGATGTGAGTGTTATGTGGGAATGTGTGTACAGCGTCCTTTTTTTTTTTTTTTTTTTTTTTTTCTGTGTGTGGCGAGTGGGGCACAAGGGAGGGATGGGGTGAATGAGTTTTTTTTTTTTCAGGTATGGGTGTGGTCCGCTCCCTCTCCCAAGAACATCTCAAGTCTCCGATAGGTGCGGAGCCCATCCCCCCACGTCCTGCCCTCCTCCACTTCGTTGGCAGGCGCCTTGGCCCCCTGGCGCATTAGTTGGCTTCGGGTTTGGGGCGGGTTCCCGGGCGCGCGCCGGCCCGCTCCTGGCGGCCTCTTCGCGGGGCCTGGCCCCCCGGGGGGCGGCCGGGGCCCTCGTCGCGGGGGCGGGGCGCCCCTGGGGCCTCTGGCCCTCAGGGCCCATGGCCGGGACCACTTCAGCGGGGCTGGCTGCCGGCGGAGCCCACGGGCTCGTCTCCGCGGCTCTTGAGGGCGTCGGCATTGCGGTGGCTGGGGGATTTCCTCGGGGTCGTCTCTGCTCCTTCCTTGGGGGGGGGTTGCAGATATCCTGTGTCGGCCCCTCCTGGGCGACCTGCTTTAGGGACCCCTTTGGGAGTCCGGGGTTACGGGTCCCCTGACGCCTGCCTCTGTGCTCGGGGAAGGTGGGTCTTTGGTTCTCCACAATCACTATCAAGCTATTTCTGGATAATTTTCACCTAAATTAGTGCACTTTCACATCTCCCACTGGTGCTGGGTCCCAGGTATTAAGTGTTCACTTATATACAGTAATCTTATAATTTATTTATTTATTTATTTATGTTGTGTCACTTTCTTTTTTCAAATATCACATTACACATGTCAGCTTACATAATAATATATATGATTTAGCAATGGCATCTAGGTGTTATTAGAGTGTATCTGTTGCTTTATGTCTGTTGGTTGTGCTGTTCTTTTTGTGTCTCTTTCCAGGTGATGGAGCAGACAGAGGACATTTTATCATTCTCTTCCTTTTATCTCCTCTTTCTTTCACCTCTACTCTTTTTTTTTCTTTTCTTTCACTTTTTGTTCTTCCTTTACTCTCCCATTGTCATGTCCATATAATTTGAAATTCTCCTTGCAGGAATCATAATAAAGCTATTTACAAGCATAAATCAAGTGGAGCACTATGGCGAAAGCTGTTTGCTCCACTTGTAAAAGCAAAATCTGTCGAGCTCCATCTGGCATTGAGATATCAATTCCTATTGCCATAGTGCTAGACAGGACACTGGAAAAAAAAAAAAAAAAAAAAAAAAAAAAAAAAAAAAAAAATTTCACTAAATAAATCAAACGTTATGATCACAGTTACTCAGTACTTGAGGAGCCTTTTTTTTTTAACAGATACAGTTTTCACTCTTCGTTTGGTAGATACTTTATACTTTTACTTTGTCCAGCGGTGGAGTCAGAGCGGATGGAGGGACGCCGGCGGCTTACCTTCTGCTACAGAATAGCACATGATGAAATCCGCCCCCGCCGGGAGGGTGTGGACGGCGCAGGCGTCCACCACCGTCTCGTTCGTCTGCACGTCGCTGTCCACCACGTCGCAGGGAGTCACGCCGACGTCGTGCTGGTCCCCACGGCACGCCTTTCAGAGCCACACGAGGACACGCTGGTGTTCAAACGCCGTCCGTTTCTAAAACCAGAGAGTTCCCGGCGCCGTCTCAGACCTACCTGCACGATGAAGATCTTCGGTTTGCCCACCAGGGTCTTGCACTTGTCCCCTTTGAACATGGACGTGATGTCCTGGATGCTGAGCTTGCCGTCGTACGTGTAGACGTGGTCGTCCTCACCGTGGCTCAGGAAGGCCAGCAGGAAGCAGTCCGCGTCTGAGTGGTCGTCCTCGGCAGCTGGAGGGACGGCGTGTCGGTGGCAGGTTGGTCTAACAGAGTTACTCTAAAACAAGGAGTCTGGGATCACGTACCTTCATGGATTTTGTCCAGGACGTCCACCTGTTTGTAGTCATCGTAGCTCCTGACCTCGAAGTTGAGCTCCTGCAGTCTGGACACACAGGAAGGAGGAGCTCAGATCAAGTGAAACATGGTTTCAGCTTTTCCTCTGACAGCCGGCGGAGGGAGACGGACCTTTTCTCCAAGTTGTAGCGGTCCGCGTTGGTCCCGCTTCTGTTGTTCAGGCCCAGGCGCCAGAAGAAGCGCTCCTGGTTGAAAATGAGAGCGAGGCCCCGACGCTTGTTGGTCGTCTTGTACTCCTCCGCAGGGTCCAGAACGAAAGGGCTGCTTGGTAAGGAAAGGTCGGCAGACACACACACACACACACATACAGGGGCGGGTAAATCTGCATGTTGCTACCCTCAGAAACGATCAGCCAACCAGAGCAAGAAAAGCGATTACCTTCTGAAGAAAGCATCAGTCTCTGTTAGATTCCCTGTAGATGCTGAGGAACAAAAAAAAAACATGTTTCAGTTAGCGCCAATTCATGAAACATGTCACCTCAAGGCACTTTACAAAGTCAAATTCAATCAGATTATACAGATTGGTGAAAAAGTGTTCCATCTAAGGATAGGAAACTTCTAAATTAAAAATACACCAAATGTAAAATCTGAAACCATTTGTTATTGTTCATATTAAAGCAAAGTAACAAATACTTGTAGCCAGTTTTTCAGGCTCTGGTGTCTTTGCTACAGCTTCATAACTACAGGAACGCCCTCCTGGCTCGACTCCCAGCCGGGGCTGACTACTCGCGGCAGACGGCCCAGAATGCATCTGCTCTTCACCCAATGAGCGCAGGTAAAAGTCGCCTAGAGACGTCTTCACATCAAGTTTTAGCCCGCTCAGCCTTACGGCACCTTGGATGGGCAGCAACATCCACCTGGAAAAGGCTGGCCCTTCGCTGCAGCAGCCTGCAGAGGACCCCACGCTGCAGCTCCACTGGTGGCAGGCTGGGAAAGTCCCTAAAGACTTGAGCTGCTGCTAAAACGTTCAGCATCTTTTTTTTTTTTGCACATCGCATAATGTTTTACGCGCCGATTGTCGCTGACAGAAGAGTCCAGCGAAGACCGAGCCCGAATGAGACGGCAACATTCTGACTAATGACAGAAACTTTTGCTTCATTCTCCTTTTTGTTGCGTTGATAATTTATAAGACCCACATGCTGAGCTTCGGTTCTCAGATCATTTTTAATTAGAGCAACCGTCTGTAAAGCATATCTGACACTTTTTACACTTTAACTGAGGTTATCTGCTTGTTTTTTTCCCCATCTGTATTTGGCAGCAGGCCAGTTTGACAAGGATTCTGCAGAATAACGCAGGATTTCTATTCCACTACAGAGGAAACTCCATAAACTGTGTAAGAAAATATCGGCATCGGTTATCAGCGTATCAGGTTAGCAATGATGCACCCCCGGTAATTTTGTTTTATTCAATCGTCCTGACATCCAGGACTCTCCACTTTGATTGATGGGATCAGATCGGTTTAATTATCCATCATTGACCTCAGAAGTTCCTTAATGGCAGCGAAAGTCCAAAATTGCATCAAAGTTGTCCTTCACCCAAAACAGCATGTAATTTTTTAGAATTTGTTGTATTGTGCAGCTCTAATATTTATTATTGGACGTTACTGCAGCTACAATTTAATGTTCAAACCAGGTAGAGACTTTACTTCTTCCTCTGTCAAGCTCAGCTCCGTGCCATTATGCGATACCTGAGGTTTAAAACAAGGTTTTAAGGGGTCAACGGTAACGATGATGGCGTCTCGTGTGGTGAAGACGACTCCCACTGAGCATGAGAATGAGGAAGAACGGGGATTAAAGTGACACGGTGTCAGATGTCCTGGTCTGCTGCTCTACAGGGATTTTCACACACACCCATCTCTCAGGTTTACATAAAATATTCCACAGGGCGAAAGGACCAAACTGGATTAAGAAGACAGACTCGTTACAGCCAGGGTATGCAGAACGCCATCTTTGACAGCGTTGCTTTGAAGCAGCAGAAGAACACGTCTCTGTCGGCTAAGAACGGGAAGCTGAGGATATAATTCACACGTTAAGTCTCCAGCTGCAACATTCAGACGGTCGAGTCAGAGTCGGTGCAAAAGAGAGATTGACCGAAGCCAAAACTGCTTTTTCTTCCTCCATTTACAAGATAAAAAAGAGACAATGATAACAAATGCAACAAAACTTGCCCTTAAACCAGCTAATATTAACGATCAGCTTCAAACCTGCATCACAACTCTTAACTTAATGAACGTGTCACAGCGAGAAAAGAGCTTCTTTAGTTTGGTGGGAAAAAAGAAGGAAAAAAAACAGTGACCCCCGCTGCAGGGTACAGACATTCTGTGTAAAGTTAGATGCAGTGCGCTTAGTTTGGTCATTGTTTTCATGTGCATACAGGATTCTCCATGGGAATAAACACGCACAGCGGCGGCGGCTCGCCACCTGGGGATCAGATAGGGCTGGACGATAATATCGATCCATAGGCGTACATGATAGAAAAAAAGGGTCAATAAAAAGTTCAATAGAGTAAAAGTTGTCCTTCCTTTTACATTGTAGCCATTTTAGTTAATATTGGTCATTACATCCTCCCAACCAATCACAACGCAGACCCAGGAAGGTCAGACCTTTCAAAGAGTTCAGAGAGCACATTTTCTTTTTCATCTTTTTAAAACTTGCAGTTTTGGTAAAAAGTTGGTAGAATAAAGGGTTTGTGGATTCAGGATAAAATGGCCAGACCTGCCCTTAAAATATATGTTTGGAATTTGTTGATAATTATAGCTATCGATCAATATGGTTTCTATTTTATCGATATGCTTTTTTTTCTATATCGTCCAGCCGTAGAATCAGACGTGCGTTTTTAGATAATTGGTGAACGCATAAATGCATCGACCGATGACGATACAGGGAAAAAAAAACGCAAATATTCGTCAACCTCTAGTGCAAAGAACCCTAAAGCCTGGTGCAGAAGATAATTAAGCACCAATTGAGGTTAAACATCTAACCCTACCCGGGTATTATTGCCAAGTATGGCATCCCTTTAGGACCACCGTGTGCCACGTCTTTTGTCAGACCAGATCTATAGGAGTGTTTTTCTGACGCCTCGTTGGACCTACACCACAAACAGTTGACGCAGTGATGAAGGCAAAGTGCGCTCTAACCCTACAGTAGCAACATTTACCTGTGCTGTGAGTTTCAGGCACCTGCGTGTGCTTGCATGCCTCCTGCTGCAGGCCAGTGGCCACATCTGAGCCGCCTTTATTATGAATAAACATCTAGGTGCTTTCCATCTAATTAGCACGACATCAGGCACAGGTTCTAGTTCACAGGAGTTATTTCCAGAGCAGACTGTGCCCACAGAACAGCTGCTAATTTGATGTTCAGGGGTGCCGATTTGCACACAGATACAGGTCAGAAAGTGAGAATTGAGTAAAAACATGTCTGCACCTCCTGATTGTATAAGAGGGCGTGGAATGGCTCCACTGGCTGCAGCTTTCTGCAGCACGTCTGTCATCAGCGCAACAAAATATCTTTGCTTCACATTTACACTCAGGTCTGGCACAAAAGTTGGCACCCTAATAAAAAGCTATTGGTGCAGATGTAACAATGGGTTATCTTTTTATTTGCACAATAAATCCTGATATTGGAAATTAGAGTGAGCTGTTTTTCATCCAGCTTTTTTTTCCCTTCCTGCCCCTCTACTTTATCTTCTTAGTTTCGCTTCTATATTTTTAAAGAGGCACTGAAATATGGGTTCAGGTTACTCACCCACGCTGTCTGTGGCCGTGGACGCACTTCCTGGTGGACAAACAATAAAAACTATCTCAGTAAAATCATTCAATCACATACCTGAACCTGTCCAACAAGCTGCAACAATAACCAACAAACTGAAACGGTTTTAAAAACCTTCCCTCTGCTGTGTTTTTTATTGCCCCCCCCCCCCCCTCCTCCTATACACCTAATAAGTCAGTTATTATTGCTTTATTAACCTGTATACTTCACCTGGAGGAGCCCACTGAGATTAGTGGGCAGGTCCGGCTCAGTAAACAGCCGCTTTAAATCACAAATGTCAGGAAGTTTAACTACTTTTAGAACTTTAAATGTTATATACAAGCCGGACATTACGTATACTTTAGATTAAGCACATAAAGGTGCATAAAAGTTGTCGTTTACCTGCGCTGCCGCCCGACATGTTGACTTGTCTTCGCTGCAACCGGGAGACACTGATCTGCTTCCTCAAACAGCCAATAAGTGAGTTCCGGCCTGGCCCCGCCCCCGTGGTGTGATTGGCTGGAATTTAGAACCGGAGGTAGCGATTGGCTGTCACGGATCAGTGAGCAGATAAAGATAGGAGATTCCAAAAAACAATCCGTCTGAAGAACTTCACTGATGCGGAACCAGGAAGTAGATGCTTTAAACATGAGCATGGCAGGAGTGGCCAAAGTGCGGCCCGGGGGCCATTTGTGGCCCCTGAACCAATTCTTATCAATCCCTGAGTGCAACTCAAGAATGATAAAAAGAAAGATAAAAAGCGCAGGTGGATGAAAGAGGTGGAAGCTTTTTGTTTGGGTTAAATCAAGGGTCACCAACATGGTGCCGCACCCAGGTAGCCCCCAAGGACCACATGTGGGGCCCTCAAGCCCGTTCTAAAACTGGCAAAAAACCCCAGTGAGCTGCATCTAAAATGTTATTTTAGTCTGTTGTAATGACACTTTCATTTATATAGATTTTAAAGTGACAATATTTAAAAATAGAGCATTGCAAATATGATTATTGGTGAGCGCTGACTCTTCCAGTTCAAAGGTCTGTACTGGTAGTTGACACAGCACTGATGAAGTGGATCTCAGTTTCAAAAAGGTTGGTGACGCCTGGGCTAAATTATTACCAACAAATCAAAATCACAAGTCTGAGGCTTTGGTTCTCAACCGGGGAAAGGTGGACTGCGTCCTCTGGGACAGAGATCCAGAGGCTGGGGATGTACAAGCTGGGCTTCCTCTCCAGAGGCAGGTGAGCCGCTGCCTCTCAGCATGGAGTCGGTTCAGGTTTGGACACCTGGATGCCTCCCGCTGGCCGGAGACCCGGGGGAGACCCAGAACTCACAGCAGGGACTATATATCCCGTCTGGCCTGGGAACAACGTGGGATCCTCCAGAATCAGCTGGAGGAGAGGGATGTCTGGGTTGCTCTCATATACCAGTTGCCCCGGTGACCTTTTCTTGGATAAGCTTAAAATGAAATTATAACCTTCTTACCACTGTAAATGTTTGGTACGACGCAAAGTATCAACCTCAGAATAACCACCTTTTTTTATTCTTTTAACATCACATCTATCCACTGACATTTACTCAAAAGTAGACTTTCTAGTACCAAAATATGCTTTGAATTAATTTATTAAACCTGATCAAATACAGACCCAAAGCCTGTTCTTATTGCTAATAAAGTACATTTCCAATTTATATATATTTTTTCAAGATGAGCACAAAATTATTTGTTAACTGGAAGCATTTCTTTTAATAAGGCAAGTTTTTTTTTCTACAATTATTTATACTTTCCTTAAAAATGTTTACCACCGGTCTGGGGGCCATTTGTGGCCCCTGAACTGATTTTATGCAGCATCTGATTGCAATTTAAGAGTTTGTTTTATTATTTTAATATGTAAAATATTATGAACAGAACAAAGTATGGATTTTTTAAATCATTTTATTTCATAATAAACGCCACCTGGGTGCACCCACTGCTGCACGAGATCGATTAAACACATTTGGCTAAATATAGCAAATGTTTTTAAAGAAAGAGTGACTAAAATGGTGGATTAAGGGCAGATTTAGAAAAATTGGGGGAGTTTTTAACTGATTTAGAAAACCTTTAGAATATCTTTGTATCAAATCTGTATGTTTGTAAACTTGTCAAATTGTTTATATGTAACAAAAAACCAAAACATATAATTTTGGAATTCTAGAACATATAAAGGACAATAACAAAATATTTACAAAGTGACCAAAAAGAGGAGGATAACTGTTCAAAACCGCTTCAGTTTTTTTAATGAATCACCATAAATAAGGGTTTCTCAAATTCATGACACTAAACATTAAACATAATGTCAAACATTTAAGAACATTTCTAAGTAAAATACAGCTTAATGTTAAAATAGCACAAAATAAAAAGCCATCAACAGTCCTCTTGTTCTGTTGAGGTAAGAATAAAGTTCATAGCTAATTAAACCTAAAGTAGAATTTGAAAGCGTGAAACATTTCACAGCTGGTAAATCATCGGGTTAAGGAGGAGCAGGAAACCAGAAGGCCTTTTTCTGGGTTTTCTGCTCCTTACTACCCAAAGTCAGGGCATGGTGCTCCTTCACACCAATCATTAGGCGTTCCCTCTACTCTGCAGGCCACCAGAGTTTACTGATGTTTTTCTTTGACGTTTTCTCTAGTTTTCAGTCCTGAGTAATTTTGGAGGAATGCATTTTTACAGCTCATCTGCTTTAGATCTGTTTTTATCCTGAATCGTCGTCTTTTTGTGCGTCTCTCACTTCTTGGATCGCGGGCCTGATGGTGTCAGGGTCGAGGACCGGGAAGAGCGCTTCAAAGAGAAAACCAGAACGACTGAGACCGTCAGCATGTTGAACAGTTTGAACTATAAATATTTTCCCCCTACGTTTCGCAGAAAGAAGGTTTGCTACGTGACGTTGCAGGATGTTCATGTGAGCTTTATTGCTTGTGTTGCACTGTGAGCTGACCTTTAAACACTGTAAAAACCTTAATTTAGTGATGTTTGTTAAAATGTTGCGTTCCTGCCAGAGCATGAATGAAATATCATCACAGGACTCTCGCTGCTAACCGTTTTTATCAAAATATATAAATAGTGGATCGCACAGAGACAAACATTAGTTGCCACCTAAAAGAAAGAAGATTTTTTTTTTTTTTTACATTCATTCTTTGCATTGCACAGTTAGTTCTAGTTTTAGCCAAAGAGGCTGCATCCCTGAGAAAATCTACACGTTTTAAGAAAAGTTTATTTGCGGGCTGCGGGTTTCAGAGTCTCTGAGCTCGCTGGCGGTCACAGCTCCTTCTTCACTTCATACTGGCACACGCACGCCTCCCGCTGGCTGTCCAGGTACGGCTTGCAGCCCAGGTGCATGACGGCGTCGAACAGGAGGGTCACCGCCGACTCGCACGCTGCGATAGGATGGAGAGCAGAGACAGGGAGGAAAAATCAGCAAACAGGGGAGGATGCTGCATGCAGGTCACAGTTTATTTTCTTTTGTTGCCTCACAACCTGGAATTAAAATGATTTGGTTTTGTCATTCATAGAACATGCATACAGCTTTGGAGAGATTTTATTTCTTTATTTTACTGTGAAGCAAACAACAAATAGGACAAAGTAAAATAAAACTTAATCATCTCTATGAGCTCCAAACATCCTGGAGGCTCAACACCTCCAGCTTCTACATGTTGGCTGGTTTTCACTTGTGAGCTTCAGGTCTATCCACAGACTCTCAACTGGATTGAATGCTGGACTTTGACTAGGCCATCCCAACACATTTTAATGTTTCCCCTTAAACCAGTCGAGCGTTGCTTCCGCAGCCTGCTTCGGGCCGTTGTCCTGCTGGGAAGTGAACCTCTGACCCAGACTGAAATCACAGCCGGACGGACACCGGTTCTGCTCCAGGACATCCCTGTATTCAGCACCATCCGTCTTTCCCTCGACACCGACTGCTGCTAAAATACATCTCCACAGCATCACCATGGGGTGTTTTTTTGTAAAATTCCTCACACTTTATATAATTTAATGACTGTTTAATTCTTGTTGTTTGTCTATGGCTTTCTTCACCAGATAAAAGATTAACAAGATATTTTATCTGTTTAAATAAAGTTTTAATAATATTTTTTGAATGCATGAAGCTGTTGCAGAGCTCCTTCAGCGACAGACTGCTGCATCCTGGGTGCACAAAGGAGCGTTATCACAGATCCTCTCTCCCAGCAGCTGCTAGACTTTAGAACCGTCACAGCTCCCAACAAACTCAATAAGTGTTATAATAATTGTTGCTGTTGTTTGCACCATCCCCCCCCCCCCCCCCCCCCACTTCTTGTAAATACTCTGTTGGGTTAGGGTAACCAGACTTTTGGGATTGCGATTATCCAGACAGCACAGGCAGTCTGTCGGTGTTTATCATCCTTACACAAACCATACATACAAGTTTTGCACATTTTTAAATTCACTCGTCAGTTGCACACTTCTTTAATCCACGTATACTATTTTCAATAAATGCAAAGTATTTTTTATGTTGTGAATTATCTTCGCCTTGCTGTACTGTCTCTTATGCTTATCTTTTGTTCGTATATTTTTTTTTACCCTTGTGTGTATCTGCATGCCTCCGTTGACTTTTCACTTTGCTGCTGCTACACCTGCATTTCCCCACTGTGGGACAATAATGGATATTTCTAAAAAACATGTCCTTTAATAAATAAAAGGCACTGATTAAGCTTTGACCGTCAAACACAGATTTACGGCTTTCTTTCACGCCTAAAACCGCTAAGCATGATTTCTATCTCAGCCATAAAGCACAAAGAAACTCATCATGTAAAATTTGGTTTTAATTCAAAAGTCAAATGTGACAAATCCAACGAGATGTGGCTTTACGTCTGAACAAGTTGTAAATAAAATGTTGAGTTTAGCTCTGAGCAACTAGAAAAAAAAACCATTACAGAATTTTGTCACGTTCTGTGTTTTGTTCTACTGATAGAAAGTACCTAAAAAGCAAGGTGCGTAATGATTTGTTTATGGTTTTGATATTCAGTATAAAAACATAAAATATTTCAGTGTTCAACCTGCAGATTAAAAGATCTGTGGGTCTGAGCTGATCACGCAAACATTGAGAAGTTCTGATCAGTAGCTGACTGATAGGAGCATCGCTAATTAGTTAAAAAAAATACATAATGTCACACACAGCTTGCTTTTAGAAGATTTGAAGAGTCAGAAACTAAATGCAGCTGAATGTGTTGAGGTTCTACCTGCAGCTACACCAGGAAGCAGCTTAACAGCATCTCTGTGGTTAAATGCTCTAAAGGCAGCAGTGCTCTTTCTGTCTGCTGCCGTTCAATAAGATGAGAACCAGGTCACGTTCTCACATCTACCAATTAGTGTTACAAAGAACTAGATTTAAATCAGGATGTTTATACTGTTTTCAGGACACATCTTTAAATCATAAAGATTAGGTTCATTTCTAACAGTGAAAAGAGAAAAAGAACCCTGCAGACCAAAGTCCTACCTTGGACACTCTGGGCCAATCCCAGAGTCCTTTGCACGTTCCTGCAGATGGTCTCCAGGCAGTCCTGGAACTGCTCATCGCAGTCGTGTTTCTCTTGGCCGCAGGTATCATAGCAGCGGTCGTGCCGGTTGCAGCATTTGGTCATGGAGGGAATCCCAAAATCAAACTGGAAATAGCAGCACAGTCAGCATAAAACTGTGCAAAAACAACAACACCACCACACAGCAGCAGGGATGCACGAGATCAGCTAATGAAGCTGCTTCTTAGCGTCTTCACCTCACCATGCATGAGAAGTTCCCAAACTGGAGCAGATTACCTGAAATCCAAACAGCGGGGAGCCACATCCATTGGGCGGGGGGTGCTTGTAGCCGGGACGAGGCATCGGCTTGTATCCTGAGAAACAGAAGGAACGGTTGTTTTCACAATCTGATGCGAGCTTTGACTTTGTGTGATGCTAATAGATGACATCCCTCTTCATCTTCATCTTTCTGACAAATGCCTGTGGGGTTTTGGGCCAAAACTGACCAGAATTTCAAAAGGTATTAATATTTTAATCAACCTTGATTTTAAAAACTAATCAGTTTCATCTAACCAACCCTCCCCCAGCATGACGGCGCCACCTCCATGCTTCGTCGTGGGTGTCGATGTCATTTTTATGGCAAACATTTCAGGGAAAAGCTGAATTTTGATTTAATCAGAACAGATTTTAGCCTGGGTGTTTGCTTTGGATAAAAAAAAAATATAATAATCTTTTAATTTATCCGCTCCACTCCTTAGTCCAGACCAGAACATGGTGGTCACACATACGCTCATTTTCCCTAAATTAGAATATATTCTGATGAGGTTCATTTGTCACATCAAAGTCACTTTGGAAAATAACCTTTAAGCAGGTATCAACTTACGTTTCAACATTTTCTGTACTGAAATATTTTTTATTTGTCTGATCCTTGTTTTAAATAAGTTTTCATTCACTGTAAGCATAAAGGGAATACAGTTAACAGAAATAAAGGCTTGGAAACATCAGTCTGTGTGTATTTCATCTGTATAATGTGTTTCACTTAGTGGAGTTACTGAAATAAATCAACTTTTCAATAATATTCTTATTTATTAAACACGACGGCAGAAGACAACCAGTACTGTCTTTACATTAGTTTACAGCCGGGTGTCTGGAGTAGGGGCCCCAGGAGCCTTTTGAGCCCCTCTAACTGCAATTTAGGAATGATTTGGCCTCACTAGGCGGTTGAGACATTTATTTTTAATCAGGGAGAAATTATTACAGAAAAGTTAAAAAAAAAACTTTTAGAGTTTTTACACAATGCGGACGCTGGAATGTAAAGTCATATTCCTTGTTTGTACCCAAAAGGTTGATGAACAAAGTTGATTCTGATTCAGTTGAAAATGTTAGACCACATCTATCCAATTACTGAAATGCAGACTTTGGTGAGCCACAATCTGCCTTTAATCAATTTATTAAATTGCCTAAATACAGTGACCCATATTTTTGCAACCTTTCTGGAAACTGTCTTATTTTATGTTTTTTCCCCACAGCGGATGCGTTTGTCTTTTTGTTACATAAAATAAATTGATTTATCATATTTAATGTGACAAAAAAAAAAATGATTTTAACAGCTGCGCAGCCTTTGGTTCCACGAAAAAGGCCCTGAAGTCCTCAAACTCACCATCGCTGCATCGGTACCGACAGAGCCCGTCGTGTCCGCCGAACAGGTCCAGTGCTGCGTTCAGGTACGTGTCGATTCTATGAATGCCGTTCCGGATGGTTTTCAGCGTCATCCTCCAGTCCGGGGTCTCTGCCTCTTGTTTACAGGCAGACACATCTGGGGCGAGTCCACAGCAGCAGCAGAACAAGCCGAGCAACAGAACCTGGACGTTACCGCCGCCGCAGAGGTGCGTTTCCCGACACGTCATCTTAGCTGAAGTTTCACCTCACCTCCCGCTCCGACTGTCATGTCACCGTTCAGCTCCAAGTCATTCCCGAATCGCCCCAAAACAACACGAACTAGCGCACATCTATCGGTTGTGACATTACTTCCGGGTTCGGCAATGTCACGTGATCCTGGACAAACAAGTGACGTCGTCACACATTGAACCCGACGCTGGTATCCAATGAGCTGGCGTTAACCGTTACGTAGGATCCACTGCGAACTACGTTACCCATAGTTCATGGCGGCGAAAACTCCTCAGCAAGAACGTCCTGATAACGACGCTAAATAAGAGGGAGCGGCGCGTTGACAGCAACATCTGGGTTTAGGAGTTTAATGTTTTCATGCAAATAACGTTTTCTGGCAGGAAATAACATTTTCTCGCAGTTCTGACCGCAATAATGATAAATGTTCACGTAAAAATATAAACCCTGTTTAAAATGTGTTACAGCACCCCCTGCTGGATAGAAAATATTCAGAATACTACAGTCAGATTAAAAGTTCACTTGATAGAAAACTACCGGGTATTAAACCTTTTCATTAAGCACACATTTGTATAATTTTTTGTAATTGTCTGATGAAATATTCTAATCTTAAACCTAATGTTTTTTTATTTGTTGTAAGCAAAAACTCACAAATAAACGCTTAAAAACATTGTGGTATTGATCTTTATAAAATGTTTTACTTGGTGAACTAAGTTACTGAAGACTGTCTGATTTATTAATAAATAGAGAATATAAATGTATTTTATTGTCCTCAAGTCATAAATGTAGCTTCTGGCGAGTCTGAATTATTTCTTCCCGCTCTTGGCTGACAGGAGCAGCACACATTGTGGTTTTCTGCTGCTGTAGCCCATCTGCATCCAGGTTCAACATGTTCGTTGAGTTATTCTGAGCCTGGTTCAATGCATCTGCAGCATCAGCACATGTAGTTAAAAACAGCTCATCTGATGTAGAGAAACACTTTAACCCAGTCTACAGTACCAGTTTGGCTTTATTTAAATTATCAGGCCAGCACTGAGTAGAAAGCTTGTTTCCTCTAGAGTTACTTTAAATAAGTGCCAAAATTTTTAAACATTAAAAAATGAAAGTGTACAACCATTCATGGATGAACGTGTCGATGTGCGCCGATTTTCAGTTTCAACCTGATTTACGTTTTGCAGAAGAAAACCACATTTTCTCCACACACACACAGACACACCGCTAGGGAAATAAGCAAAAACCCAGTTTGCTTCTCTTGCTCCTCCACGATGTGGATCTCACTGAAGAACATCTGATGAACCCGCCGTCGTTTTTGTTTGCACATTCATGATGAGCAGACGATGCAGAAAACTAAATCCCTACAATCAGGTGTCCTTGTCCTTCGGGTCACCAGCAAAACAAGTAAAAATAAAAATGAGTCTGGGATATTGAACAGTGCCGACTGGTTCATTTCGATGCAACACGGCGATTCCTGGGATCAGGCTGGAATGAGGAGGAAGAGCCATTCACAGGACGGGATACGAGGTGTGTGACGGTTTTTTAACCTTAACCAGGCCTTAAATAATTTAAGAATCTTTTGCTCCTAGTGTAAAGCCTCTCGTTAAAATAAAATAAAATAAAATGAACATAGACATCTATTCACATTTTCTACAAGCCTCCACACTCATCCGCCTCGGAATAGGTTATTTAGTCTGTCCAGCTCCTTGCAGTTATCCATGGTCATGAGCTCGGCCTTCTTCCGCATGCGGTCGTCTCTGTAAACCTTCGCGGCGTAAAGCAGGTCTGTTTCTGCACAACAAGCACAGAAAAGCAGAGTTAGACACTGAAAGCCAGGGAGGGGAAGAAATGAGCGGCGGCTACTGACTTGTCTGCCTCTCCTTCCAGCAGTTATTCCTAACATTAGTTACATAGTCCTCTTCTACATTTTTCTCTATTTGTTGCAGAGCCGAGCCCTTAAACTCCGATTTGAAATCTCGGGTGACGTAGTAGTCGACGCGCAGGTTCTCCGTCTGTCTCTTCACAGTCTGACCCGTGGACCTGCAAAACACGGCGGACATGATGGTGATTTGACAGAATACCAGAGAGAGAGAAACTTCTTCTAAAATTCACCCACGGCAAAAACAAGAAATGTTTTAATTAGAATAAAATACACATCTGAGGTAGTCTATGATTTATGTTCAATAAAAGGTCTAAAGAACAATTTGTTCTCCAGGCCTCCTGAAGGGCCTGAGGGTTTTTTTCCCCTCAGGACTTTGACTATTATTCATTTTCTGATCAAAACTTAAACATTATTGCATATTTTACAGCATGTGTTTAAAGAAATTATTAAAAAGGAACAAGAGACGAAATGAACATTATCTTAAAGTTTTATTTCTTAGAAAGTGAAGAAAATATCTTAGGACACAGAACCTGAGAGATACTTCATGATTCAGGTAACCATATACTACCGTATTTTTCAGACTATAAGATGCACATAAAATCATTAATATTTCTCAAAAATTGATGATGCGCCTTATATATGATCACTGTTGTGCTGACTGATTTATTATGATACACTGTGTCACTACCAGATAGGACCCCTGAGCTGTCTACAAGACTGCCTGACTGTAATGTCTAAACTAGAAGTGCATTCATGTAAGGCAGCCTGGAGTACGCGCTAGCAGCAATAAACCTAGTAAGTTAATTAAATATAAAAGTTACGTTTATTTTGGCCTTATGTTAGAAACAGGGCAGCTACTCTGTCCTCCCCACAGAGACGGATACAGAGCTGTGGACATGAAGGGGAGGAGGGATATTACACAGTTGGGAAGAATATGTAATGCGCCTTATAATCCGGTGCGCATTATAGTCCAAAAAATACAGTATATCTGGTATTCTGCACATTTTTAAAGTTATAGTTCTGCACCCTTTGAGACTCAAATTTCCAGCTATCAGTCCTTTTATGAATACAAGAGTCGAAGAGGCATCAAAGCATGCGGTTGTCCGTCCTCTGCTAAGGAAACCTGGAGATAACCAGCTACCTTAGCTAAGTCTAGACATGTCTCCAAGCTGCTTCTCTGAGTCAACTACTGGAAAAGCTTGTGTACTCCCAACTCAAGGACTTCCTGGATGAGGAAGTATTTCAGTCTTTTCTTTTTTTTTTTTTTTTTTAATCATTCCACATCACAGAATTAGCTCTGCTCAGTTTTTAAAAGCCATTTTTAGCAACTGACTGTGGAACGCGTTTACTGCTGGTACTCCCAGATCTCACTGCTGCCTTTGGCACGCGACGCCATGATATCCTGATTTCACAGCTGGAGCAGCGGGTGTCAATCAGAGGGGCAGCTCTCAAGTGGATGAAGTCCAACGTCTCTGATAGAAGTTTTATATAAAATATAAAACGTTATATATAAAATATTCTATTCTATTATTGAGGATTGATCCATGCTTTTACAACCTCTGGGTTGGGTTTTGCGACAACCTTTACAGGAATTAGCCAGCTCACTCTGTTTAGCCTTCAGCTAGTCCAGAATGAGGCAGCACCATTTTTAACAGGCTGCACATATATTTCAGGATCAATTTTACAGTTATTTTGTTTGTTCTTAAGTCTCTTAATGGACTTTCTCCAGCATACTTGTCCAACCTGCTGCACCCCCATACCCCATGTTGTTCCCTCGGGTCAGCTGACGAGATGCTGCTGGTGGTTCCTGAATCACAGAGGAAACAGGCGATTGAGCGTTTTGTTGATGTTTTTATGTCTCCATAACCAGTGTTGTATAGTAAAGAAGTAAAAATACTTCACTACTGTACTTAAGTATATTTTGAGTACTTTATACTTTTCTCCAGTATAAATTTTTTTGATAACTTTTACTTTTACTTCACTATATTTCTGAATTTAATTGCATACTTTTACTCCAATACATTTTCAATGTTTAGTTAAGTTACTCGTTACAAAAAGAGAGAGAGAGACTCACGCACGCAAGTGTTTTGTCCCAAACCTACTGATTGACTGCGACAAAGTCGGGACTTGCCTGGGCTTGTTCATCACCACCAACAGGATAAGAAGCTGGTTTAGTGGTAGGGCAGGTTAAATTAACCTTGTGTTATAGGTAAAGCATCTAATAGCAGAGAGTTCTAATTTTCTTAACTAAATGAGAACCTGCAGGTGTATCTATTAGCAGGTTTACCACTTCCTGTAGGTTAACTAGACCTGGTTTATCACTTAACCATGTTCTTAGTATACACCCCCTGGTCTAAATTTTGTCTGCACTTGGTTGTGTACAATTTTAAAGTGCATAGCACTGACCTTACTTGAAGAAGAAAACTGAATGCTTACAAAAAGGTTGTATTTTCTGTCTAAACTTGGTCTAAATTTCTCCAGCACTTGGCTGTTTATATTATTTTAAGTAAATTTGACTTTCAAAGTTTACCAAAATCTAAACAATGTCATTCAAACTGCATTTGCCATGTTTTACTTTTTACTTATACTTTTCATTATATTGCTTGAGTACATCTATTTTTACATTAACTTTCATACTTAAGTACAAGACATTTCAGATACTTTAAGACTTTAACTCAAGTAATATTTTAGTCAGTGACTTGGACTTTTACCCAAGTCATATTTTGGAGCGGTACCTATACTTTTACTTGACTCCGAGATTTCAGTACTTTACACAACACTGTCCATAACTCTGGTTCATCCTTGAGGGATAGCAAAGTCAGAGTGGTGGAATAACAAAAGTAAATACTGTCCTCTGACAATGATCAGTTATTGTCTGGAAAACCAGTGAAAAGTCCAGATAAAAACTTAACAAACTTCAGAGAGCATGAAGAACTTTACGAACATGTCACCAACCTGCTTTCATGTTCGTTATGTGCATCAAAAGTCAAACTTTTTTCTGATTTTCAGCCAAACAGCACCATCCTAGTTGAGCTTTGTTTTAAAGCTGCAGTAGTTTGGAGAAAACTGTGGATTTAGTCTGAAAATTTTAAAAACCCCCCTTTCCATGTCCCTCCACTTTGCTCTGATTGGCTGTTTCTTACCGGGTAGCGGCGGGTTTCTGTAATTGGCAGCTGGACTGCTAGGAGGAGCAAGCGGAGCTGGATTTTTAACAGATTCTACTGTCAGGACATAGTGAGAGTTTTAAGAAATATGTAAAAAGTACCGTATTTTTCGGACTACAAGTCGCTCTGGAACATAAGTTGCATCAGTCAAAAAATGTGTCATAAACAGGAAAAAATAAGGTTGAATGGGGTAAATTAGCATAGCAAGCCACCAACTCCAACCTGGAAAGTTCTCGTCAGCGCATTTCAGCGTACAGCTGCTGAAATTAGACGGTTAGTAACGGTGCTACGTGCTAAGCTAACAATATAACACGGATGTTTCAGAGCAACATAAAGCTCACGTGCATCAGCGAAGTTACAAACCGCCCGGACAACAGATCTGTAAGCTAGCGCTAGCTGCTATTAGCTTCACGGACAGCCCAGTAACAGGTTTCTGTCTCAGTCTGGGTTCTTAGAGCTGCATGAACGCAGACTGAAACAGTGAAACAACAAATAAACGTGTGTTCAGTCTTTGTTGTCTATAAGTTGATGTTTCAATTAATTGTTAAGTGGTGCAGGAGCAGCATGTAGTTTTCACAAGCCTAGAGCGCCCTCTTGTGGTTAAACACGGCAATGTTTACTCCTTGATTCATGCTGGTCAATATGATTTACCGTTTAAAATCTATATACAAGTCACACGATGGGTCAAACTATGAAAAAAGTGCAACTTAGTTTGAAAAATACAGCATATAAAAACACATTTATACAAGTTCCCTACTTAAATTCAGTAAATAACATGGAATGAAATTACTACAAGATTATTAAACATTAAATCGTTAGCCAATTGATTTTATTTAAACTTCTAACCTGCAGCTCCCTTTTTCTCAACAAAACAGTTTGTTACACTCAACTTTTGAGTTAAAACTAATGGTTGGAGCCCAAAGAAAAGACGAAGTAAGGCTGATCACTATTAAAAACTTTTGCACAGTACTTAAGAGCTTCCTTTACTTTTAGTTTAGCAACTGCATGTTATTGGAGGCAGAATTTGCATTGTTCGGTCAAAATAACCATCTCTCCACCCGTCAGTGATGATTTAATAGTTTTATGTCTTTCGTAACAACAGCTGATCTATTCTCAACTGTCTGATTTAGGAAGGACTGAAAGAAATTAGGGCTGGGGGATAAATCGATTTAATCGATTAATTCGAATTTACAATTCTTTAAGATTTAATTTTTTGAAAAACTGGATTTTATTTTGCCAATACACTCATTGGGTTTCCATGAAGAGAACAGCATGTGACGCTGAATATATGTTTAGGCAAATATATTGTCTAAATATTGTTAAGTGGTAACTTTTTTTTTACCATAATACGAGGTACTTCATTTACTTATTTACTTCTTTTTTTTTAACTTAGTTTGAAGTTCACAAGTGCAGTGAAGCCTGTTCTTAGTTCAATGTGTAATACCACTAGCAGCAAATGTTTTGTTATATTTTCATTGTTTATAATGGCACGGCTGCCATCTTGTTTTACAAGCATGTTTCACAGCTTGTTTTTAGTTGCACTTTGAATTCAGGTCAACTCCCTGACGAAATGCTTGACATAAAAGCCAGGTTTTAAAATAATTTCTTTAATTTCTTTTTATGAAACAAAAAGGAGGAAAAAAAAAATCGATTAATCGGATTTGGTGTGATAAAATCAGAGATTTATTTTTTAATCCATATCGCCCAGCCCTAAAATAAATGATAGAGAGGAGACAGGAAGGGGACTAAAGAAGAAAGGAAAGCAATGAAGGGCACAAGAAAGGAAGGATAAAGAGGAAAAACACTGGAGAAAATAAAAAGAAAACTAGTGAAGGAAAGAAGATGAGAAGGAATGAAAGAAAACAATTAATTAGGAAGGAAATGAGTGAGAAAGAACCGAAGAAAGGACGTTAGGAAGACAGTAAAAAAGGAAAGTGGGAAGGATGGAATAAAGGACAAGAAACAAAGAACAACAGAAACACAGGAGAGGACACTAAGAAAGGAAAGGTGTGTGGTGTGTGTGTGCGTGTGTGTGTGCGTGTGTGTGTGTGTGTGTGTGTGTGTCGTACGGTCTGGAGTAGAGGCTGTAAGGTGGGGGGGACACCATCATCTGGCTCAGAATTGACACTAAGATCAGGACCACGATGGGCATCAGCTGGATGAACATTGAAAAGCCGCCCTGTGGACAAACAGAGAAGATGTCTTAAAGACGGCGGTAACCCTTGGAGACGGAAACACACGCGGCGGCGGCGGCGTCCTCGTACGTCTCCTCGCTCCTCGGTCCTCTCCTGCCTGTGATCCGTGTGATGGCTGTAGCTCGTCCTGCCGTTGGTGAAGGTGTGGGCGCTAGCTGCGGACAGAACACCACAGCTGAGGTCAGAACCGTGCTGCTGCAGGGTCCACGCCACAAACAGCGCTTCTCATTTTTCACTGCGTCTGCTTACAGGAGGGGAAGCCGCCCCCGAAGAACATGTTGAAGAGGTCTTCAGGCGTGATGTCGGCTTCGAAGCCCCTGTGGAAGTCGAAGCCTCCGCCGTTGGATTGGCTGGGGCTGGTCGGCTCCTCGCCGCCCGTCAGGTCGTACTGCCGCCGCTTCGCTGGGTTGCTCAGGACGGAGTAAGCGTTGCCGATCTCTGAAGGGGACAAACGGGACGGACAAACGCTCAGTGGAGTGATACAGAATTTTACCTGGTTTCACTAAGAAAAACCTGACCAGTTCTTCTATCAGCGGTTAAATGAAGATCAGGTGTTCATGCATAAATACTCCAGTCTTTATTTCCTCCTCAGCCAAGGTAAGAAATCTCTGACATCTGTGGTAGAGGAGTGGCTAGACAAGGGAGGCAAATTACTACACCATCCTCTTACGGATGTTCTCACTCCCAATCCTCTTTCTTCCAGGTTTTTTTCCTTCCACTAAACTTTCCATTAATATGTTTGGATGAAGCACTCAGAATAGCTTCTTTAGCGAGGACCTTTTGTGACTTAACCTCATGTTAGCAGTGGCTGCCATGATGGCGTATCCATAGCATGGTCATAATATTTCTAATTATCGTTTTTTACCTGATGTCAATTTTTTATTTTTTGAGACACTGAATCGTGTGTTTTCATTGCCTCAAAGCTGTAATTATGAAAATTAACAGAACTAAGCACCTAAAATGTGTTGCTCTGCGTTTAGTGACTCTTTATACTGAACGTTACCTTTTAAAATCTAATCCATTTAGCAAAAAAAAACATTTAAAATGCATAATTTCACTGATCTATACCAGAACAAACCAGGGTGGCTCTACTGTAATGCAGAGAATCTGGCAGGACTGTTTTATTCTCGTTTATAAATTAAGCTTCCTCCGTTGCATTCCAGAGATTTTTAACTTAACATTTAGATATATGCATTACTACATGTAGAAAAGAAAAGAAAATGTATCCCGAACCCAGTCTGAAGACTGTAAGGCGAATACGTGTGAATGGAGTTACTTTTAAAGGCCTCTGTTGCTCCGGGCGCGTGGTTTTTGTCTGGATGGAACTTGAGGGCGAGCTTCCTGTAAGCTTTTTTGAGCTCATCGTCTCCAGCTTCTTTGTTCACACCGAGGACTT
Organism: Fundulus heteroclitus; assembly: GCF_011125445.2. Taxonomy (NCBI): domain Eukaryota; kingdom Metazoa; phylum Chordata; class Actinopteri; order Cyprinodontiformes; family Fundulidae; genus Fundulus; species Fundulus heteroclitus. The sequence goes on along the minus strand of NC_046365.1, from coordinate 40,085,791 downwards.
CGTAGTAATCCTTACTCCGCTTTATTCTGCAAGACAAAGGACATAAACTAGGGCTGGGCGATAGGGCCTAAAAATAAAATAAGATTTTTTCACAATACATCAGATATACAATTTTAATTGATTTAAAAAGAAAAAACACTAAAAACACTAGATACAACAAGGAAATCATTTAAATAAACTTAGATTTTATTTGACCCAACAAAAATTAACAAACCAAGAGGAATTTCCTTATTGGGCTTGAGGTGCAAACCTTAAAATAAGGCAAAATAAATAAAAGGTTCTGAACAAGGATGAGTGTCCCTATTATGATTATAAACTTGCCTTTTCAGAAAACTCAGCAGCGGTAGACAGATCGCTGCTTTCAAGTGAAGCTGCTAAATTTCGAAAAAAATAAATAAAAATAACACAGAAAGGAGTCTGAAAAGACCTGAAATATGAGTTACTAGGTAGGAAACACTGGACAGTCGTCTAGTTTTCCTTCTCTACCGAGACCAGAGCAGCAAAAACCAGCAGCTTCATTCACCAGCAGCTTCGCTGTGATACCGACAGGAGGCGGAGGAGTTGGTTTTTCCAAGTTAATTTTAACATTTCATGATGTTTAAATCCATTTTAAACTCTGATTATGATTAGAATAAGTGCAGAAATATACAGTAGCTATGCTAAATCATATGCTGTGCATTGTTTTGACATTTTGTGAACTGATTCTGAAGGTGTGGCGGTATTTATTTTGGTGTGGTGGTGCACCACAATCAAATACGTGTAGCGGAAACCCTCGGTAAAAAAAAGTTTCCTCTTTAGAGAATATATTTCTCAATATATATTCAACATTCCAAGCTTTTACCAAAACAATTTCCCCTTTCAGGACTAATATATATGTTGTTGTTTTTTAAGAAATGGCAAAAAAGAAAAAAATCTAAATTTTCCAAAAATTAAATCTTCATAGATTACAAATTCGAATGGATCGATAAAATCAATTTATCGCTCAGCCCTAACAGAAAGCTTAAGAGGAACGTCCGAACTTCAACTTTTTTTTAAAACTATGATCCTAAAGCGCAGAATCAGAACATCTCCTGCTTAATTGCACCTTTATCAGTTCTTTGCTGCACAACAACAGGTGCACTCATGTTTTATACCACAGGGCCAACTGCTGGCCCTCATGAACGCAGACAGTAAACACCTAAGCAGCAGCTTCTGCTTTACATCCAAGTGTTTAACGAAGGCCGACTGAGCTAACCTCCGTTCACATTACCAGTCTGGGTCAGCTTCCATCGAATCCGTTTGAGGAAAGGAGGAACATTCAGCAGAACTCTGAGCTGATTGGTCGAAACAACACCAAATGCCCGCCTACCAAAGGTCAGCCAATCACGGCATCAAATGAAAATTACGTAAGCAGCAGGCGTCATGAGAAACCACAACTGGGTTAAGCTAGTCAAAGCACTTCTTGCTGTTCTTCCATCAGAGAGAAATGGTGGATTCTGACCAATCAGATGTGATCCCAGCAGCTCTACTGTACTGCCATGTTTACGTTGGTTCGGCTGTGGGCTCAACCGCTCTTGCTTTCATCACAGCTGGTATGTCCCGCCTTAAACCACAATACTGTGACATGATTGGCCCGAACCGTTTTTAGTTTGCTCACAAACAGTTAATCAGATTTTGACCGTAGGAAACTTTCATGGACTGAAAGGCTGAGAGTAGAAACACAAACAGATCAGAAAACCAGGCCTGAGCTGTAAATAAAGGACATGAAAACAGTAACGATCGACAGAAACGTGCATCATCAACAGGAAAACAACAGCAATAACGGCAAATGGCAAACGTCAAGTCCATGAGGACAAAGAGAAAAACATTTAACAAAATTAACTACCAGGAATGACAAGATGACTTAAAAATAAAACAATTCCGTAAATAAAAGAAAATACCTTGATAACAAATGTGAAAGTGGCAAAACTTCAACAATAAATACACAAAGAAACTAAATGTCATTAAGAAGCTAATATATATTTTTTAACATCCCCTCTCCAATGGGACAACATGTTTGCTCCTCGGTTATAAAGCGCCAGAAACTCTTCAGGCTGAGACAGACTGTGGCGACAAGCATTTAATTATAATTTTAATAGCTATATTAATTACTACATTTAACAAGTGACCAGAGGGTAATTATTACCTTCTGAATGAGAAGTGGCAAATTCAACCATTTCTGCTTTCTCTCTGCGTTACACCTTTATCTCCCGTTCCCAATGCTCGGCCCCTCCGTCCCACAGTTTAAACAGCAATATGTCAAGATCTAACCGAAGTAACGAGGTGAACTAAATTCTGTTCTATTCCAAATGTTAACATGTTATATTTGATTGAGAAGTAGAAGTAAATGCAACACTCATTTCTTTTCTTGTAAGTAGCAAATTACTGGAGATCCAGTATTTTAATGTTTTAATGTTTTAGACACGCCTCTCCAGATGACTCTGCTGTGTCTGTTTCCAGGTGTTCCAACCATGATACAGCTACACACTTTTATATGTTATCCATGTATAATTGCCGCATTTTTCGGACCATACGGCGCACCGGATTACGAGCCACATTAAATATTCTTCCCAAGTGAATGAGGTTTTTGCACTTAAAATAGGAAACAATTCCTCTCCATCACCTTATTTCAAGTCCAGGATATCTAATTATCTTATTTTCGGGGTATAAATACCAATTCCATTGGCAAATGGTCTTATTTAGCTGCTCAAATCAAGAAAAAAATATCCTAATTTCAAGAAAACTTTACTTACTTTTAGTTCCCTTTTTGTAGTGCACCCCTCCATGTATACAGCTCTCTCCTGAGAGGGAGAGCTATCCGTCTCTTTCTAACATAAGGCCAAAATAAACTTTTATATTGAACTTACCAGGTTTATTGTTGCTAGTGCGTACTGCAGGCCGCCTTACATGAATGCACTTCTAGTTTAGACATTACAGTCAGGCAGTCTGGTAGACAGCTCAGGGGTCCTATCAGGTAGTGACACAGTGAACCGTAATGCTCCTAATTTCCGCTGAGTGGAGCGGCTTCCTTGCTAACCAAAGTCATACTTACACATTTAACAGATTTTTGAGCACATTGTCCCACATAAAACCAGTCAGTAAGCACAACTGTGATCAGATATAAGGCGCACCATCAATTTTTGAGAAATTTTAAGGATTTTAGGTGCTCCTTATAGTTAAAAAAATATGGTATATCTATCTCTCTCCATCTATACATGTCCTTTCTTCTGTTTTCTCGTTTTTGTTGCCTGGTTTCGAGTTCCCACTGTCAGCGCCTCTCGCAGCCGCCTCACGGGGAAAGATAAGGATGCACAGGTTCCCATAACAACAGGTCCACACACACTGCTCAGCTGTGAGTGAAGACTCGGTCACTTATGATAAAAATCATTAACCTCCAGATAAGCAGCAGATATCCGGGCCAGCCTCTCCGGCACAGTGTTTCTCAGCTAACCCTCCACTCTCACCTTTGAACACCTTGCACCTGCTCGTCTGTGAAGCTTTTGGAGTCGCTGCCTGCAGATTCCTGGCCCTCTGCTGCTGGCTGGTACCCGGCCGGTTCTGACGGTTCTCTGGGCCGCCTGCGATACGCGCCGTTAGCCGCTGAGCTCCCATTCTTCAATAACGCTTCCAACAAAGCTGGAGAAAACGAGAATGGAGGAGAACGATTAAATTAATGAAACATGGCATTAAATTTGGTTAAAATTACCAATTTAAACAACCAAAATAAAATTATTCCAGCCTTCCTGAAGAAATCCCTGAACATTCATGTTAGTATGACACAACGGCACACTGATGTGTATTAGTGGCTGTAAAACTGGTTGTCACCATTAAAACAGACTAAAATTAGTAAAAATTTGACCTTTTTCTTTGCCCTCGGCATCTTATAAAGCTTAGGGTGGCTAGCATTGCAAAAACCAAAACCATAGATTCTTACTTTAACGCTGCTTGTTACATAATTAAGGCTAAAAACAAGATCAGGAGAAAAAAATAAAATAAAGCAGCACCGGTGTGGAGCCTTCCTGTTATCTGCTAAAAAGCTCTCTCTCTCTCTCTCATGCAGCCAGAATAAAACGCAGACATGTCTGTACGTGTTGTAGACGTTAAGGCTTCATTTTAAAAGGTGCTGTTACATCATTCTATAAACTATTTTCATGTAGCTGATATTGCTGCATAGGTAAATTCTCCAAAGAATTTCATTTAATAAAAAAAAAAAACGTTAACTTGTTTTGTCAGCCAAAACTCCCTCCTTGGTAAAAGGGTTGGGTACACTGCAAAAACGGATCTAAAAATAAGTGAAATGTTCTTAAAATTAGTGTTTTTGTCCTAGATTTGAGCAGGTAAATAAGATTATCTGCCAGTGGAATGAGTATTTTGACCCCTAAAATAAGATAATTAGATATACTGCACTTGAAAAAAAGATGATGGAGATGAATTGTTCCTATTTTAAGTGCAAAAAACGTATTCTATTGGCAGATCCTGCTCAAATCAAGGAAAAATACATACGTTTTAAGAACATTTTACTTATTTTTAGTTTAGTTTTTGCAGTGTATGGTAATGATATGCAGCTTTACCTAGTTAAATTTACTCTGATTGGCTACAAGCATATTTCAAAACCCGATCTGGGTTTGCCATCTGCTCCACCTTCCTCCTCTCCAGTGGAGCAGTCAGACCGGCGCAGCATCTGGGGGGAGGAGGGGAGGGAAGCCTGTTTGCTTTGATGGTACGCTCTGATTGGTGATCATGAATTATGTAGAAAAATAACCTGTTTTCTTATCTGACAGTTATTGAGCAAAGCAGCAAAGCTAACCGCCCCTGAGCAGGTGATAAATATTCATTCCTGACATTCACGCGGCGTCATCAGTGCACAACAGATCATATCATACTGCCAAAACCTCAGAGAAATGTAATGTGTTGTCATGGCCCCTTTGAATAGCCTCTCTGTGCTTTTTGCTTCCTTTGCTGTTGGGTTTATGAGCGCAGCCAATAACTCTTTCCCTCGCAGCTTTCTCCAGGGCTGTGCTGATACGCAAAGGATTGTGGGATTCCTTATCGGTCCTCAGCGTCAGAATGAGACATCTCCAGGTTCCTAAGCTAAACTTTAGAAGTGGTTCCTAGAGTCTCTAAAAGTAGAATGGGAGGCAGATCCTTTAGCTATCAGGCTCCTCTCCTGTGGAACCAACTCCCAGTTTAGGTCCGTGAGGCAGACACCCCGTCTACTTTTAAGACTAATCTGTAAACTTTCCTTTTTGACAAAGCTTATAGTTAGAGTGGCTCATGTTACCCTGAGCTACCTCTATAGTTATGCTGCTATAGGCTTAGGCTGCTGGAGGACATCAGGGTCTATTTCTCTCACTCTGCTGAGTTCTCCTACTGCTCTCCAGTTTGTATTGCTTGTTGTTATTTCAGCTTTTACCTTTTTGTTCTCTGTCATTTTTCTCTTCATAGATGGTAATAGAGGATGATCTGTCTCCCCTGATGATGTCACAGCTAACAGAACACCAGACCAGGTGTACCTTCTAACATAGAAAGTACTCCTGGGTCAATGTGAGCTTCTGTGCTTTCTGTGTCTCTGCTCTGTCTTCTCTAAGCCCCAGTGGGTCGAGGCAGATGAGCGTTCACACTGAGCCTGGTTCTGGTTCTGCTGGAGGTTCTCCTCCCTGTTAAAGGGGAGTTTTCCTCTCCACTGTCGCTTCATGCATGCTCAGTATGAGGGATTGCTGCAAAGCCATCAACAATGCAGACGACTGTCCACTGTGGCTCTACGCTCTTTCAGGAGGAGTGAATGCTGCTTGGAGAGACTTGATGCAACCTGCTGGGTTTCCTTAGAGAGGAAACTTTCTCACCAACCTGGAGGATCTGATGGAGTCTGACTTTGGAAAGAGCCTTGAGATGATGTGTGCTGTGAATTGAAGCTATATAAATAACATTTAATTGAGGACGCATACAGACTCCTTTTCCTGCCTCCTTCCTCACTGCCTGCACTATTCAGACAGCTCTTATGGTGACCGCTGACACTTCTGCTTTAGCTGAAGACTCCGGGATCTGTAAAGGTGTTCGGATGGAGCTCAGGTTCACACGGTGGCGTTAAACTGATGAGCCATTAACAAGCAGCTAAACTTCTGACATCCTGTCAGAGAAATCATTCCTGTGAATCAGAGCGAGATCTCCAGCCCCCAGAATCAGGGCTGAAGGACTGGGAAACCCGGCTGTTTGCTACCCAACATGATGATGCCCTGAATACCAGAACCTGCTGATCCAACAGATCCCCTAATTTAACAGCCTGGCAGCTTTTGCAACTCTGTCAACGCTTATATAGAAATACAGAGGTTTATTTATGTCCTATTAAATTATTCCAGCCAAAATTGTTTTAATTGCGGTTTTGCAAACAGCAAAAAGCTTAAAATGTAACAGTTGGTATCTATTACTGGGCTGGATTATATGGACAAAACCTATATTACTATATATTTCTTAATTTCTGTCCATAGAATATAATCACGATATCGATATAAACAAAAAAAAGCCTCAGAAATGCTGCAAAGAATAACTACAACAGATCTCTTAACAAACCTATGACCATTATTTTACCATGTTTATAAAACTCCTCCAATAAAACATTTTACAAATATTTGCTATAAAAATAATACATAAAACCCAGAATGTCAGTCTAATCATAGACTGTGATGCATATTGAAATGTCGGAAATGTCCTGACCGTTATTGATTAAAGTGATATTATGATATATATTGATATTAAATTATCACCCACTCTTAATCTATTTCTTTTGTACAAAAGGGACAGAACAGATGCAACAGGTCCGTTGCAGCAGAAGGACTCAGAGTATTGAACAAAATGTGGGTTTAGTAGTTGGTTATTTAAAAGCAGCTAAAGAATCTGTTCAAAATTGCTGTTTAACCAGTTAGATTAATTTATTATTTATGCTTTTGTTGTTTCCTTGGTGCATCAATTTGTGATTCTTGTTTTGAAACGCACCATGTAGAAAAAAATCTTATTTATGGATTAATGGATGGATAAATAGATGTGGACACACATGAATGGACAGATGGATGATTTAGACCAGCGATTCCCAAACTTTCCAGCCAGCAGCAGAAAAGCACAGCCTGTGTTAAAATAAGAAATGCTGAGCATCTTGTAAAGTTAAGTATCGGTACTGGTTTTACAAATAAGAAAATAGTAAAACTTTTTAGCACATCGGCATCTAATTATTATTAGTATCAGGACTTTGAAATGGCTGTGCGAACAACTATGTGACTTTATTCTTGTACACCTTATATTATGACTTTATTCTCATTATTTACACATACAAATAAAAAATCATATTAGGGCAATAGTAGATTGAAAAATAAATCATTGGCCATGGAGGAGTAAATTTCCACAAAAAGACTAAGCAATTTTAGTGAAATTTTAAATAATTTCACACATTTCTGAGAAAACGCGATGTTCTCTGATATTGAAAAGTTGTAAATATTCAAGAATTCTTTTCCTCACAATTAAAAAGGTATATAATTGCTACATTAAAACTATGATATTTTTAACATCTCATCTTGCGGCCCCCCATTTGTTGTCTAGCAACCCCCACTTTGGGAACCTCTGATTTAGACAAAGGGTTAAGATATTATCCCTGGAATTACAAAAATGTCCACTCTACTCTTTTCCTAGACCTGGAAAATAGCTGAAGCAAATTTCATCATTCCTGGACCCCTGCAGCACATTTTAAGAACCAGAACAGTCACAGTTGTCCCCTCCTCTATAGTAATCTGTGATTATGCAGGCTTTTGCCCCAGATGGACATTTAAGAGCATTCCTGCCATCCTTCCTGTTGTGTGTCCTGGATTATTATCCTGAAGCTCAGAGCTCTCTGTGGGCCAATCAACCAATTAAAGGATTGCTGCTGTTGGCTCTAAACAACCCCGGCCTGCATCCTTCCTCCAGGCTAAAACTAACAGCTTAAAAAACCCTCTACACATTAAACTGTGAACACAAGGGAATCTGAAATTAAAGCCAAACAGACCTTAGCATGGGAACTGGTAAATAAACATAAGAGGACATTTAGGTTACTGATCTGAAACTGAGCGTAGAAATGTTTACTAAGTACAATTTAACTACGTCGTCAGTTTTTAAAGAGTGTTTCCCTTTAAATTTAGCACAGGCTAAGCTAGGCTAGGCTAAGCTAAGCTAGCCAGGCCGAGCGCTCAGCTAGCTAACTGCGATCTTTGTCGCTAACTGACCACAAAGCTTCATTCTCCGCTAGTAGGGCTGTTTCTGGTCCTTTTAGTCCACCCAGAGGACCTGGAGGGAAGTGTCACCGACAAAGATGTCAGGGAACATCAGCTACATGCTAACAGCAGGTTGATTTCTACAGAAGCGCAGCGGAAGGAGCTAAATTAGCCGCTTTTCCAAGAACACGCAGCCTGACCTTTAGCTCTGCCGGTCGGGTACAGCTTCTCCGCTTTGTTGAGGAACTTCACGGCCTTTTCTTTGTCTCCCGCTTCCAGGGCTTTCGTAGCGATGTTTATACATTTCTCTGCTTCGTCTCTATTCCCTTCCATCTTCTTCTTTTCCTCTTCCTCCACCTCCTCCCTGGCAGTCAGCTGATTGACTCAGACCACGTGGTTTGCATGGCTGACAGGTGTGAGCCGAGGCTGTACACTTAGCCTACAAGCATACGTCTCAAAAAATATATTAAATCCTGAAAAAGTACAATGTTTTTTTTTTTACGCTTTTCAGAAAATGAAAACTGTACCTGTGATATTAAATATTCAGTCAGTCAAACTAAGCTTTATTGATAGACTTAAGTCCATGGTTACACAGAAAAACAAACATACATTTATTTAATGTTTACTAGAAAAAACTCTAATCTGTTTAATCCCACAAACAGTTTATGTGTTAACTGGAAATTAAACGTTAACATAAAGTAGACAACTGTCCTGGTTTCGCTTCTTTGAGTGTAGTGATAGAGTTACTGAAATAAATTACATTTTTAATAATATTCTAATTCCTTTCAATATAATTTTGTTTTAGTTTTTCGTCAAAATCAACAATTATATCCAAAAGACAACACTTTTTAAATTACACCAAGATGTATGAATGTTAAAATATTTTTGAAGCTGAGATTGTGGGGTAATTTGTGTCAACAATTTAAATCGAAACATGGGATCAAAATCCCAAAACGTTTTTGTTATTTATGATATTATACTATGATGGCTCGCCTAAAGTCCTCTATGTCTGTTTAACATTTTAATATTACTTATTGTGTTTTTGCTGTGAAGCAGTGTGTGACTTTTATTTGGAGAGAGCTAAATTTATTAGCAATATTTTCTACAAGTCATCATAGCAGAGATAGAAATAGATTTGTGTATTTTTAAGTGATGGGGACAAGTTGCTTGTTAGTTTTTTTGCCTGAGATTTGGAAGTGTGGATTGTGATATAGACCGCAACATTTGTATTTTCTTTCTATCTAAAAATTCTGAGTTGAAGTATTTAATGGTGGGCAACTTACAACCTGAATTTTCACGTTTCTTTTTTCATTTTTTATCTGACATCGATTGTAGGCCAAAAGTTGAAATGCAATGGAAAGAGATGATGCAAGGCAAGTTTATTTGTATAGCACATTTCAGTATAAGGGCATTGCAAAGTGCTTTACATGATTAAAACATAGGAAAAATAAAAACAGAATAAAAGCAAAAAAAAAAAAAAAACACTGTAGGAATAAAATGTAGGAAAATTAAAACAAAATTAAAGATTGGAAATAGAAACTAAAAGCAAATATTACTGATTTTAAAAACAGTTGGACTGCAAAGTTTAACTAATTATTTTTCATTAAACCAGTTTAACTAGAACAGCCGAAGGCAATCCTAAACAAATGTGTTTTTAATCTTGATTTAAAGGAACTCAGGCTTTCAGCACCTTTACAGTTTTATGGGAGTTTGTTCCAGATCAGTGGAGCATAGGAACTAAATGCTGCTTCTCCATGTATTTAGGTGCTTAGCCATTCAGGGATTTATAGACTAACAGAAGTATTTTAAAGTCTATTCTCTGAGATCCAGGGAGCCATGGAAGGACTTCAGAACTGGGTCCATGTCTCTACATTCTTAGTCTTAGTGAGGACGCGGGCAGCAGCGTTCTGGATCAGCTGCAGCTGTCTGATCCACTTTTTAATTCAGTTCAATTCAATTTTATTTATATAGTGCCAATTCATGAAACATGTCGTCTGAAGGGTCTTTACAAAGTCAGATTCCATCAGATCCTCCAGGTTGGTCAGAAAGTTTCCTCTCTAAGGAAACCCAGCAGGTTGCATCAAGTCTCTCCAAGCAGCATTCACTCCTCCTGAAAGAGCGTAGAGCCACAGTGGACAGTCGTCTGCATTGTTGATGGCTTTGCAGCAATCCCTCATACTGAGCATGCATGAATTCTACCAAAGATAAACGCATGGATTAGCTTTTCCAATTCCTTTAGACATCAGTCCTTTAATCCTGGAAATGTTCTTCAGGTGCTAGAAGGTCCACTTTGTAATTGTCTTTAGATGGAGGTTCAGGTCTGAGTTCATCACTACTCACAGATTTTCGCTCTGATCTGTGTTTTCCAGCTGTAGTAAATTGAAGATGTGTGCTAACTCTTGATCGATCCTCCTTTATAATTATTTCAGTTTTGCTTTTATTCAGCTGAAGAAACTTATGGCACATCCATGTATTGATGTGTTCTATGCATCTAGCCAATGCTCTAATAGGTTTATGGTCACCTGGTGACATTATAACATAGAGCCCTGTGTCATCCGCACAGTTATGAAAACTGATCTTGTTGTTTGTTATAATCTGAGCTAAGTGGAGCATGTAGCTATAGATGTAAAGATGTATGTTCATATTAAAAGATGTACAAAATAAATAAAAACAACAATTTGTGTTTTATTTTTCCTTTTTATAAACAAAGCAAATAAAAGTCAAGTAAAGCAGTGATCAAAGTTGCCACTGCATAAAATACCAGGAAACAACACATAATGACTTTTCAATCATTTAAAATCATTGTTTAATAACAATTGTAATAAATCTGACTTTCATCAGACCAACAGGCGCTTTATATCGAATGCAAAGAAGGAAACAGCAACACAAGAGTCTACTGAGGATGAAGCGCTAGACCAGGCCATGTGGACGATCCATGCTCCATGTCTGTCCACCTTTGCTCTGTTCATCTGTTTAAACAGGCATGAGTGCAATTAACCAGCAACCTCAGCTGAAACTCACCTAAAAGAAATGGCTTCAGCATCTCAGGAAAAGCCCCACATTTGTTCAGAGTCAAGTCTCAGAAAGCTAAAAGAAACCTTCACTGCACTTCCCCTCACATAAATATATTTGTGTTTATCAAAGCAGTGATCATTTCCTCTTAACTCGCGGAATTAAATACAGGCGATGGCTGTAAACTGTTGCCTTATTTATTTTTAAGTACATTCTTTCCTATGTTTATGGTTAGTGTAATATTTAATACATCGGCATTATTCAGTACATTTTTACACTCAAATATTTATAAATTACACAGAGTTGCAACTCCAAGTCTTGTCCGACAACAAAAATGAAAGCCAATGGCTTCAGAGACATGGAGAAGATTTGAATACAGTTTTAAGTACCACCTCCGCCCAGCTTTCAGTCTTTCAAGCCGGCGTACGTGACGGAGGAAGCTTGGCTTCAAACGAGCCCATGGTGTTGAGAGCTGCATGGATGCGGAAGTGCAGTCTGGACTCCATGCTGTAGTCTCTGTAATTCGTCCTGCAAACAAGATCACCTGTTGTCACCCGTTTGTCTTTTAGCTGTGACTTGCACCAACAGGTCATTAAGTTTGTGCCTTTTAGTTTGAGCTTATTAACATCTCTGATAGGTTATTACTTTAAGCCTAGGGTCAGCTTCCCTAAAAGAAAGATCTGAAAACACTTACTTTGCATTTTCGATGACCATGATGGCCGCATTGATGTCACCTCTCAGCTTGTGCAGTAAACCCAGCTCGTACATGGTAAATGGCACCAGGTAGGTCTCATGCTTTATGTCCTTCTCACTGCAGGAAAGATAAAGAAACAACAGAAGGTCTGGTCATTGGCAGCAGCCAGTATCGTAGCCAGATGTTTCAATCAGTTTTGAACTGACAGTTCAGTACGTGTTTACATTTGATGTTTTCTTAATGTTTTTATTCCAAGCAGACAGATTTTCTTGTAATCATTTGACGTGGTGTTGATCAAAGCCTTCTGGAGTCTTTTACCGCCGTAGTGGTGGTGGTCTGTCCGGGTTGTACCCGGAGATACGGACCAGCCCTCCTTTGACCCTGGATGTGTGGATGGATGGATGGATGAACTAATGAATGCTTGAATGGATTAATGGATGCATGAATTGATGTATAGATGGATGGATGGACGGACGGACGGATGGATGGATGCTTGAATGGATGGATGCATAGATAGATAAATGTCCGGACGGATGCATGAATTTATCGATGAACGGATAGAAGGTTGGATGGATGTATGGATGTATGGATGGATAGATGCATGAACTGATGAATGCTTGAAGGGATTAATGGATGCATGAATTGATGTATAGATGGATGGATGGATGGATGGATGGATGGTTGAATGGATGCATTGATAGATAAATGTCCGGATGGATGCATGAATTTATTGATGAACGGATAGAAGGTTGGATGGATGGATGGATCAATGGATGCATGGATGGATGGATAAATGGATGAATGAATAGATGGATGGATGGATGGATGGATGAATGGGTGGATGAATGGATAGATAAATGTCTGGATGGATAAATGGATGAATGAATAGATGGATGGATGGATGCATGCATGGATGGATGGATGGATGGATGGATGGATGGATGGATGGATGGATGGATGGATGGATGGATTGATCGATGCTTGAATGGATGGATGGATGGATGAATGAATGTATGGATGAATGGATGGATGGATGGATGCATGGATGAATGAATGGATGGATGGATGGATGGATGGATGGATGGATGAATGGGTGGATGAATGGATGGATGAATGAATGGATGCATGGATGGATGGATAAATGGATGAATTAATAGATGGATGGATGGATGAATGGGTGGATGGATGGATGGATGGATGGATGGATGAACGGGTGGATGAAGGATGGATGGATGGATGGATGGGTGGATGAATGGATAGATAAATGTCTGTATGGATGGATGGGTGGATGGATGGGTGGATGGGTGGATGAATGGATAAATAAATGTCTGGATGGATGGATGGATGGATGGATGGATGGATGGATGGATGATGATAGACAGATGGATGTCATGGCAACCTGTGAACCCGTTAGTCAAAGAAGAAAACATTCAGGCGTCGGTTGGCTCTGGAGACTCCTGAGAAACCTGACAGTTATTGGAAGCAAGGAGTCAGCTTTGCATTCACAGACGTTATTGAGAAGGACCTTCTGTTGACCTCTAGGAAGTTCAGTCATTCCCTGCTCAGAAAGGAAAAACAGGGACCCCCCATGGAGAGTTTGGTTTGATGGAGGAACTCTAGCCCTGGATTGACGATATTGTCAGGTGGTGGAAGGAGCACCTTTGGGATCTCCTTAATTATACCACCTTGTCCTCTGGGGAGGAGGCAGAGTCTGCTGGAACTTGGGGCAAGGTGAGTCCATCACTGTTGGAGTTGTCACCAACCTCAGGGTCTCATCTTCTGGTGAATGAGGGGCTTCTGTTGGCATTTTCAAGCCATGAAGGAGGAGCTGTTAATTAGAGGGAACAGCTAAGAGTTGGGGTTGATTGCATCTTCAAATGCTACATATCGATTATACCTTGGGCAAAACACTTAACCTCAGGTTTTCTACCAGTCCGTGCTTTGGTATATGAATGCGTGTATTTGAGAACGTGGCTGGGTGAATGTTCCTGTCGTGTAAAAGCTCTTTGAGTGGTCAGTATGACCCCGAGTCCATTTACTGTTTACTGCCCTTCGGTGCGTGCTGGAGCAGATCCTGGCTTAGTGTGAAGCAGCGCAGATCAGAGTTGGCTCCACTCAGTCTGAGGTCATGGTTCTCAGGCTTGAAAAGATGGATTGCCCCTTCTGGGTCAGGAAAAAGTCTCTACCTAAAGTTGGGGAAGTTCGAGTATCTTGGTGTTTAGTTCAAGAGTGATAGTAATACGCAACAGGAGATGGATGGATAGATTAGAGACTCATCTGCGGTGACGCAGGTACTGTTCCAGTCTGTCATGGTAAATAAAGACCTGACCCAAAAAACAAAGCAGTCTGTCTATCATTCAACTCATCTATGGTTATGAAACATATTATGACTGAGTGAATGAGATCCTGTAAACAAGAGGCTGAAATGAGCTTCCTCCGTTGGATGGTTAGATTTACTCTTCGAAATATAGAGAAAACCTGTTGCTCCTTCGCATTGAAAGGTTTTAGTTGACGTGGTTCAGGCATCTCATCAGGATGCTTTCTGGAAACTTTCCTTGGAGGTTTTCTAGGTACACTCACTGGGAGGAGACCCCAAGAGAGACCCAGAACTTCCTGGAGGGACTGGATTACCCTTCAATCTTAGGAAGGCGTTGATTCGTCAGACTGGAGAGTGTTTATCTCCTGCTGGACCTCCTACCACTGCAACCCAAATAGAATAACTGGAAGAAAATGTGTTTTTATGAGTATATGTATGTATTTTACAGATATTTTTGTTAAGCTACTTAAGTGTGACATGTGAATCATTTTAGCATAAAAAGCTCCTAACACTGAGGCACTAATAACCTGATCCTAAATGCTCTTTCTATTAGCTGCAGATGGGGGAAAAAAATCATAATTAACAAAAATAAAGGCTTTAAAATGTAATCAGTCTGTGTTGATCTATGTAATGTGTTTTCCTTAGTTACCTTTTCAATAATATTGTAATTTATTGAATATGACAGTACATTTAAGATATCTTTTATACACTTTCTGCACTTAACTATAATGTTTTGTACAGTTACGTTGAGGTAAAAAGACAAAAGGTATAACCGAGCTTGTAATTTCTACTTGTAGAATAAAGAAATGTTTTTAATTGTCTTAAAATATTTTATGCTTTAATTGGGAATTGTATGTATGGGATTAATAGTCTTGGCATCAGCAATTACCTTAGAGCTGCTTCGCATCAATCTGAGAAGGGTTATACAGCCGTTCACAAAAATATTTACACCCAGCGTTGCATCTATAGACAACAGAGAACTTAGCAAAGAACAGCGGTGTGTCTCAGACACATTTTTAGTGAATTTATGACAAGTGCTGATAGTAACAGAGTTAAGCAGCAGCAAGGTGGTACCAATAGTGCCTAGGTGTCATTTTATGCAGATGACATCCAGACTGATTTACTTCTACAATCCAGTGGAGTCCTGTGTATAGATAATTTGCAGAAATGTTTACAGGATGTTGAAACATGGATGGAGCCGAACTTACACTACTAAATGAAAGTAAAAAGGACTCATTGTGTTTGGGAAAACAGATCTGCTGACAGGATACAGCAGGTCTTTTGACTCCTTGGACTCATCTGATTCTCCTTTTATTAGGAGCCATGGGCTTATTTTTCCAATAACTTCACGTCTTACATACAGGTCAGTGCTGTAGTCCAGTCCAGTTTTTATCCTCTGAGGTTAATCAACAAAGTCAGGCCCTGTCTTCCTCATGATGAAGGTGAAAGAGTAATTTACGGCATAATCTTTTCTAGACTTCATAACTGCTACTCCCTTTATAGCAGGATTGACCAGTCCCCCGTCTCCAAGTGGTCGAAAATTCAGCTGCTGTCTCTTAATGGGGACAAGACGGCGTGAAGGAGCCTTTACAGCTCCTACACTCTGAAAAGGTCTCCCTCTTTCTGTGAGGTCAGCCAGATCTTCTAATTAACTTAAATATTATTTAAAGACTCATATTTTTAACGCTAGTTTTAACTCCAGAGAGCACGACCAGTAGGTCTATATTGTATTTTTATTCAGCTATACAACACTTTGGGTGCCTTATGGTGTGATAAAGCGCTTTACAAATAAAGTTTTGATTTATTGACTGAAGGGTCTTTGTTGGACTACTTTTTTATAGTTCTTACAGACAACCCTTTAGGTCTTTCAATATTTTTATATAATCAAAATGGTCAGATACATGAATGAAGAAAGAAAAACTGTCAAAGTGAGAGCGAAAATGCATCCTGGAGAGAAATTGATCAAGATCATAATAATGCTTGGCGGCTTAAAATGCAAAATGTCATAAAATAATACTGTTTAAAACTTCTCAGGGAACTCAAGATGTCCTGTCAAAATGCACTGAACATAAATAAATGAACACAGATACTGTAAGACAATTGACTAAAACACACAAAACACCACAAATTCAGGTATTTTTAAATTTAATTTTAATAAAATAAAAAGTAGGTGACTTAATTTCTTAGAATGATTGGGGATGCAAGATATATCGGCATTAACATCGGTATCGGCCAAGGTTAGTCATTCATCGGTATCAGTCCGATATTAACAACCAATGTTTATTTCCCTCTAGTTGCCCCCATTGTCTATGTTTAAAGAGGGCGAGGTGAGGGGGGTCGAAGCGGTTATGTTAAAGTGACAGAGATGCATTGTGGGGGTTTTAAATGACGCAGAGATAAAAAAAAGCAACGTGTAAGTCTAGACTATAAATCGCATTCAAAAATTCAGCTAGACTTGTTTTCAGTCGGTAAAACCTTTACAAAATTTAACCATTACACAAATGTAAATGTTTGTGTATTTATACACACACATATCGGTAAATATTTGTTGTTGGACATAACACCAATATTAATATCGGAAAATGATACCGGCCCATATTTTCCTGTTGGTGCATGCCTAATAATGATAACGATATAAACTCACCTGGAAATGACAAAATTGAAACAGATCTCAGCCTGAACCAGGCGTCCCAGCTGCGTTAAACACAGGCCCTTCAACATCTGCACCACGCACAGGTCATCCATGTGGTACTCTGATGGAGCTGCACATCACACAGGCTTTTAGTTAGTTTCACCCAAACGGGTTCATCTTTCAGTTTTACTTCTGCCATCTCACCTGATTCATTCCTGAGCTGCTCCTCTGCTTTCTCCAGAGTCGATAAGATGCTCTCAGTCAGCTCGGGCCTTTTGCCGACTACTGCGAAGCCGTTCCAAACATACATCATTTCCTGTTGAGGATGATTTTGATGAGTATTGTAGAAGATAAAACAAGCTTACAGTTTTTACTTAAAGATTTTTGCACATGTTCTGACCAAAGCAGGGACCACGAGCTTCAGGGGCTTGGGGAAGGAGTATCTCTGGGCCTTCTTTGCAGCAAACTTCTCGGTTGGAATTGATTTTCCTGCTATTCTTAATCTGAGGCCATCCACCTGCCTGCAAACCAAAGTCCATTTAGTTCATTTCAAAATGCACAACAACAGAACGATAAAGGCGAGGCGTCGTTCATTTCATTACCTGAACAGTGCCACTACATTTTCTCCCAGCTTGGTTACGTCTTCCTCTGGAAGCATGCTCAAGATGGCAGCTTTCTGATATACATATGTGGCCTGCGAGACAACAGCAACATTATAACATGCTGGCACAACAAAAAAGGTGGAAAAAGTTCTGGATGATACCTGGGACCACTTGTTCTCCTTGCAGAGCAGGTCGGCGTATCGATACGCCTCGATCCAGTTTTGCTCAAAGGAGTACGCCCACATCAGCTCCCAGTAACACAGGTGGTGAATCTGACGCCACTCTTCCTGGGTCGCTATACACGCCAGGAACTTCTCCTGAGCCTGCAGAGAGAGCAAAAACTCCCTGAATATTAGCTTTCATTTACAGCAACAAGAGTGTTCAATTAGACACTAAACACTTACAAATGTGAAGTTCCCTTTAAGTACAGCTATTCTGGCAGTGTAGAAGAGCATCAGGGCTCCCTGTGGAAAAATGTACCTAAGATTCAGTCCAGTTTCTTGACCAGAATACAAAAATAATTAGTTAATTCAGTCGTGAAAAATCAGAAAGTTTCCATGTCTGTGAATATAATCATGGTAAATACCAAGTATAACTAATATCAAGTGCTGCTTATAAGCTGCAGTCGCCATCAGTACAACCACCTCTATGTAAAACCAAATGTTTGGGCAGAATCTGGAACATACAGGTGTGGATTACCGTAATGCCAAGATGGCAAGACATCAGCACTGCCCTTCGACAGGCAACTGCTGCTGCCCGTCAGTCTGGGAAGGGTTCAACAGTCATATCAAATTTGTTTTAACATCAACATTCTCCTGACAAAAAACGTCTAAAATGCCCTCAGAGTCTGCAAGGAGAACAGTTTAAAAAAGCTGGGAAAGGTTGATGGAAAAAGCCTCTTCTTTCAACAAAGAATATGACAGCATTGCTTAGACTAAGTTGCAGCTGAATAAACCTCAACATTCCTGGAAAAATCTCCTTTGAACAAAATGGAACATAGCAGAGATTTTTGGGTATTCTGAACAACACCATGTTTGGAGGAAGCTAATCACAGATAACAGATACAAACAGCTCACAGCAACTTTAAAAAAACGGTGATGGTTGGGTAATGATTTGGGTTTATTTTGCAGCCAAAGGTCCTGGGAGGCCTCTTTAAAACCTTCTAGAGTTAAATGTAAGCCCTAAATGCTGTCCTGAACACGCTGATCAAAAGGATATCGAACTCTCACACAGTAGCAAATCTACCACCGAATGGCCTTATAAGTGGCCTAGTCAAAGTCCAGACCTCAACCTGTACAACAACCTGTTGTACGACTTTAAAGGAGCTTTGCAGAAACCAGTGTGTTCATCCCTCTCTGAACTGAAGGGATGCTTCAGACGTATAAAGCCAGGAAGAAACTGAAGTTAAAGTGAGTTTACAAAGCGTTGAATCATGGGGTGCACTTAGTTTTCTCCTTGTAAATTAGCGGATGTTGAAACCTTCTTTTTGCCACGACTGTATCTTTGTCAGGAAGATCAGAGGCGCTTACATTCGGGAACTTATCAGCATACGGTTTTAGCAGAGCTTCAGCCTCGGGAAGGTTTCCTTCACCAGTACCTGCGGGAGCATCAGTTTCAGTACACTACCGTCTCCAAGCGTCTGATATTCTGCTTCACGTTGAAAAAGTTATCTCACCAAGTATCACACTCATGTAGAGGTGAAACATGAGCAGCGTCAAGGTGCTGAGGATGGAACGGAGGCTGTTGCTCGCTGCCCCCTCTCTCAGCTGCGACAAACCCAGCTCCTGCAAAGTGGTTTGAATAATACACATTAAAACCCTTTAACGTGGTCACACAGATACTACATCATCACAAAGAGAAGCTGCTGAAGTGCAGAGAGGGACGTCTCCTACCCTGTCTCCAGAGAAGCCCAGAAACTCCATGAGACGGAGGACTCTGGATGGCAGCATGGACAGTATCTGATGATGGACAACACATAAAACTAGGTGGTTACTCTGAATTTACTGCAAGAAAAGCAGCTCGTTATGGAGTGTAGTTTTAACAGTCAGCATCGTATAATCTCAGTTTTGGAGAATCATTTAAAACTTCTCAAGAAAGAGTCAATCTTAAGCTGCGCTAGCACTGTTTAGACAGACATACGTTTCTCATGAGGGAATTAAGGAATTTTGTGGAACGTCAGTTGCTGTCGTTTCAGTCTAGCTTTTGATTTGCTCCTGACTTGAATAGTGCATGTGTGTTGGAAATAAGGATGTGAACTTCAGAGCGTTCAGCTGGGTCAGGATGCGCTCGATGACATTTGCCATGTCGCCGCTGAAAGAATCCGCAAGCAGGTCACGCTATCAGGTTCACCATCAGTTCCAAGCATCTTGAAAACTCCACAAGAAGCCCAGACCCATGCTGTTTAACTCATTGTTATTTTTGCACAAAGTTGTTCATGTTTTTGTATTGCTATGTCTATATATTTTTTTTCTTCCTGCTCTTGGAGAAGGCGGACGCTTTTCTTTCTCCTCTCCTTTCTCCTCTCCCTCCCCCGTATCCGCCTTACTTCTATCAGTCTTTATGGATCTTCTTATCACATTTCTTCCAAATTGTAAATTATTGATCTGGTCAGCTGGATTCTCAAAACAAATAGATCAAATCTTCTCAACGAGAAGACTCGGTGAAGGAGAGCCTCTTTGCCCCCGCGGGACATTTGCAGGATCGTGTGTCTGTCTATTTTGTCGGTCGAGGATGTTGAAAATTCGTACAAAATTGTATTCATGATAACAGGATTTCTGCTTTTTGGAGCTGCCGGTTACCTTGAGTATCCAGAAATTCTGAAAACATCTACAGCTGTTTCAGCGCATATCAAGGCTGCCTGAACTATGTGAGGGTTATTCCGTGCTATTTACATATAACCTGGAACAGACTGCTATTGAACGGCCTGAATATGTTGCATCACTATCAATGACTATGGCTGCGGGTGCTATTTGGCACAGTTCACAGACGTACACTAACACACACATGATTACCCTAAAACACATACACGCACACACACCATCGCCGCTGCGCGTTTCCTTTATTCTGCTGCTTCCTGTTTTAGCTGTAGTGTCAGAAAGGTCAGACCTTAAGTTGTAAATTGAAGGATTTACTTACTTATTTTAATGACAATGAAACAAAAAGAAGTCTACTTAATTGTAGCTCTTAGAAAAGTTTAACAAAAATACTTCAGATCAGAAACCCTCAAGGATTTACCCGGTTTATTTCCTCTTATTATTCAAAACAATGAGTGATGAAACTTGTTCCAGTGAAACTAAAGAAGTCTAGTCAATGATTTACTTAGCTTATTCTTATTGCAATAAAAATTTTATTCTAGTTGTAGCTTTAGAAAAGTTGACAAAACCACTTTAGATCAAAAACCTGCCAAAGAATTTCCCCAGGTTATTTCTTGTTGTTCTTGTTGAAACAATTGAGTACTGTGATTTTATACTTTCTATATGTTTGTTAATGTATGAATAGAAATAATTAAGCTTTGAATGTTAGTGATTAAGCTTGGTCCAGTGAAACTAGTCTGGTCAAGGTCTTACCTAGCTTATTCCTTTGTTAATATAATGTTTTTTTTTTCTTTTTCTATGTGATATTTTCCTCTGTAATGTTTTTCTGTTCATGTACAGCACTTTGAATAATCTTGTTATACATAAATAAACCTGCCTTGCCCATATACCTGTATTCTGATTTTTATTCCCGCTGAAAATCTGCTGTCCTTCTCAGTTATGTCAGCTTCTTGCCAAAGCAAAAACACACTAAATATAGCGTCATAATGTGGCCTTTTTCTGTGGAGATAAGAGTTTATCTGTGAGAGTCAGATTATAAAGAAGTGGTTAGAGGGAGAGAGGAACTCCTGACTGACTCACCGTCTAAATGTGATTAGATTTGGAAGTGTGGGCTTGTCAGGGTGGCTTTGAGTTCAGATGTTTTTGATGTTGGATGTTTGAGTTTTACCTGCTCTGTGGGGCTGTTAGCTTGACTCCACCATTATTGTTTACAGTTAATCATAAGTGAATGTGTGGATCCAAGTTTGCAGCATAATGTGATATTTCCTTGACTTTCATATAAACTTTTCAGGTTGTGGTGGATCTTGTGAGAACAAACCATCTCTTGGTAAAGTAACTCAATGCTGTGTATCATTTATGTTTCTCCCCTGTATATTGTGCTTATTTTCATTGTATATTCCAGCTTCTATCCGTGTCCTCCACAGCTGCACATTTTATGAGCTTTGACCACAGACCTCCATCTCAGCTGGAAAAGACAAATGTTTTCCCCCCACCCCAGTTCTGTCTATTCTCTTGCAATGCTCTTGATCAGTGGTTCTTCAGACTATCTGAAGATTTCTATTACAATTTTGGTAGTTGCTTCTTTCTTTTATCCCTGAACTACAGGAGGTCTTTTCATTTTTTTTCCCATTGACACACAATGATTTGTTTTAATTTCTTCAGCTGATTTTTTTCAGCTCCAAAACTTGTTTAGTCCTTTATCCTTTAATCCAAGGAGTGGACAGATAACAAATGAAAATGCTGCCAGTGTCCAAAGAAAAGCTGTAGAAAACCTTCAAAAAAAACAAACACCTATTGATCAAGATCACCTTGAAAGTGTTGCACCATTCAACAAAATACAAAGATATTAGGAGCAGCTTAAAACAATGAAAAGTTCTGTATGAATTAAATGAAAAAGTTTTGCTTTGTTCACTTCTTACCAGGTTGAATGATCCAATTCCCATGTTGACACCACCTCGAAAATGAATGTGTGTGTTCTTCTCTTTTTCTGCATCTTCTATAGCATTTTCCATGGCCTGACAATTCCTATTTTGGAGACATGATGTATCAGCTTAACAGAACTAAAATAATTATTTAGTTTTTTGTTTTAAGAGTGTATTTTTTTTTTTTTTACTTGTAAATGAGATAACTGTTCCTCATTCCCATCCCTCCTTTGATGAAGCCGATGATGCTTTCATCCAGGAACGTTAGCGCTGCCTTCTGCATCAGGACTTCGGCGTAGCAGAGCTCAGCGTGCATCTCCTCTGTCAATAAGACATGCAAAGAATAAAATAAAAAAGACGTGCACATACCAGCAGAAATACCACAACGTGTCTTTTTGCTGGAAAATGTAAAATTTCCTTTCAGAAATGAACATATTGTATTAATTAATGGGAGAAGTCTGAGGACACAATTGTCCACTCACCTTCTGTCAAAGTGTCAACAGTTTGTCCGTGCCAAAAGTTGGCCAAGCTCTCCATTATTCCCGTTTTCCTCCGAAATCTAAGTTCGGAAATAAGCTGTGTTAAAGCATTGCAAATACTTCATCGTAAAATATTTTAAAATCAACTTTTCAACGGCAGGCGGGTTTTGAAATCAGGTAAAATTAAGTTTCGCTTGAGATTGTGTTGCAAAATATTAATGAGGTAATTATGTCATTCAACTTCAAATGAAAGATATTTAAGATTTAGACTTCTTAAAACTATTTGTGTAACTATTAAGCAGCTTCATTAGTTATTTATAAGTTGATTGTTTTTTACTTGGCTGTAGATCAAGTATTTATCAATAGATTTAATCTAGGATACTGAACATCCTGATTGCATGGCTCACAAACAGCAGACAACCGGATCCTGTGTAATGCCTATCTGCATTAGGTTCTAAAAAAGATGATTTATTTGATCTTTGTGCAAAGAGGGACACAGTAAACTGTGGAGTGTGGTCAAAGCCTTGCTGGGTACACAGGATCATAGCCTCCTGTCACATCTGATTATAACAGCTCTATAATGTTAAAAATCTTCCCAACAAACGGCAGAAATCAGCCCTTTTCCTCAAACATTAGTTTTCCTGGCCTGTTGGACATCCTTTGCAGAGTTGAGAAATTAACTGAAAAGGTTTGAATGATGATGCTGTGCACCTAACATCTCTGTCTTAGGAGACTAAAGACTGGTGACAAAGATGACGACAGAGATGCGGAAGGATTCAAACATACCAGCACGTCAAGCTTTGGCATGACATAAATCCGAGTCAGGACTGAATGATAAGCTGGTTATTTTAGCTAAGACCCATGAAGGCTCTAGCTTAAGATTTAGGCTAAACTTCAAGCTTGTTTAAAACAAACTAACAATAATTGTTCTCCCTGTTAATTTGATTTTTTTGCCCACCTACTTTGAATTATGTTTTCTGAAACTGCATAAAGATGAACTGAATGTCAGGATTAGCACGTAAACCTGGGTTCTCCTCAGATGCTCAGTGCTGATGGAGAATAACAGCGGCGTACTGTTGATATCATTTAATCTGTTAAATCCTAAACATGTAGCTATTCTAATCAGCACGAGAACCTTTATAGTCTGTTAGTGTCAGATCAATATTCTTATTTTATTGTGTTATCTGTACTAATATACTAATAGTTTTTACCAGGTATACCTTTATTAACATGTAATGAATTCATTCTACGATTCAGTCCAGTAATGTGGGAAAATTAGCACATTGTTCAATTCTGTCATCAGTGGAAAAATTAATTTGCTGATGCTTTGTCAAGCCGTACCTCTGGCAGGTGTGCAGAGCTTCCTTCAGGGACGTCATGGCAACGTCCATGTCCTTGGGGTCAAAGGTCATAGCGGCCTGCATCAATAAGATGCTGCTGTAGCCCATAGCATGATACATGCTGTGGCTCCTCCTGAAGGAAAAACAATGCCTCAGTAAAATAAGATCAAACGGCATTTAAAATGAAAGGCAGCGTTCAGTATCTGGATGCAGCCACTGAAGACATTCAGACGGTCAAACATGTAAAAAGATGAAACCGGGTGTTAAAATTGTGCAGTTTTTTTTTTTTTTGGAGGGAGCTTTTACTCAAGGAGGAAATCAGTCAGTTTTTATTCTCATTTGTGTCAAAACCAGGGATTAAATCACATGTTTGGGGATCCAGTACGCAGCTTGTGTTGTGTACTTTGTGGTTAGATAACATTTAGAGATCCCAGCAATGCTTTTGGTTATCACCCTTTAAAAAAGAAAAAAAGGTCTCTCCTCCAATGTGGGTGGACTTTGACTAACATGCAGATTTACACTGATGTGATCAGCTCTTATTGTGTTTGTTGCCCTGCAGCATATGGGCAGTAAAGGGCAGGATAATGCTGAGATTTATCTTCCACCAGAACTCTTAAGACTTTATCCCAACAAATGAGGATTTCTGAGACTGGAAACA
This sequence comes from Fundulus heteroclitus, assembly GCF_011125445.2. Lineage (NCBI taxonomy): Eukaryota > Metazoa > Chordata > Actinopteri > Cyprinodontiformes > Fundulidae > Fundulus > Fundulus heteroclitus. Next base: position 40,061,070 of record NC_046365.1, on the reverse strand, counting down.
GAAGATCTGTAGAGCAGGCAAATTGCAGTCTTCCAGTTAATTGAGAAAACTGATTTAATTGATGGATTCAATGCTGTTCGAAGTATTTCTAAACTGTCCAGCCTTTACGAATGTTTTTCAACCTGTTACTCTAAACTACTGAAAACTCACGGTCAAAAACACATAGGCGATCAAAAATTATCAGCTGGCAAGATTACTGATGTTTTATTTTAAATGTTCTAGATTCCAGCATGAACATCAGCGACTTACCGGGGTTCTAATGCAGCCAAAGCGTCTGCGAACCTGTTGTTCAGAAACAGATGGAGGGCAACGTTACATTCCTCCAGCGCCGTCTCCAAATCCAGCTGAAGTGGCCTAAATTGGAGCGAGATCAAAAATTCACACCAAAGCGTGCTTACAGGAGAACCGGAGTCTCCTGCATGACTCTCACAATTCTGCACACAAGTCTAACGTTGTCTGTCCGTCATTTTGTTTGCTTACTGTTTTTACTAAAAGATCGTAAACTTTCCTTTAGTTTAAATAAAGTCTTAATCAGTAATTCCAGATCAATGATCAGGGCGCTCTTTCACCATTTTCTGTCAAAAAAACATAATTTATTGCCATGTTAACTTCAAACTTGTTGAGAATCACTTAATAGGATCTTGGCTGCAGCTGGGTGATTCCTACAGAGCTGTTAGTTGAAATCTTAGGCTGAGTAGAATTTCTTTCCTAGTCTTGCTTTATTAAATGGCAAAAGCCTGACAAAAGTTTATAAAAGGTTAAGGAGGTTTTATCCGAGGTCGACTGTGAAGTTGTGCAGTTGAAGGCCTAATTTGGTTTAGTCTCAGAGAGAGAAGGCTGAGGAGCAGAGATAGCAGCAGGCAGGATTGATCCAGGTGTTGTGGACTCGTTCCTGAAGGCTGCCTCTAAGTCAGATCTGTGGAAGAAAACAGTTTTTCTCCGACTAGTTTATAACAGAATGCACACTTTCCAGGGACTGTATCGGTTTTCATAACGACTGAATGAATAAAGACCACAGATCTCCTTCATGTTAATTCTGAACAGGGATTTTATTCACATCACCACATGGCCTTTAGCATTACGTATACAAGTGACTGGACATAAAATATAAGAAAGAAGCAGCACTAAGTCTAAATAAAATCTCGAAGAGCTTCAGAAGGCATAAAAATGTAACGATCTGGGAAACTTAGGAAGATAAAATAATAAAAAGTTTGTCAGGTTTAGAACTTTTGCACAGCAGCACTTGGTCAAAGGAATTACTATTTAAATAATTTTTTCTGTATAAGATGCTTGGTGTGACTGTTCACTAAAAGTAATGCATATTTGGAGAACTGTATCTCTACTTACATCTCATCCTCGCTCACATGTTCCCAGTCCACCTAAAAACCCACACAGAGACGCCCAGAGTTCAGAGAATTGGACAAACATATCAAAGCGTGGCTTTTCCATGATGCAAGAGGATACTTTCTGCACATTATGAAACAAGTGTAGAGAAAAATGTCCAGCAGTGAACATAGATATAGAGGGAAGTGTGGAGGATGACATGGGAAAGTTAATCAAAGGATAAAGAGGGGAAGCTGAGGCAGGAGGTAAGCAGGGAGACTGAGAGAGGGAGACTAATTAACACAGAGTACCTGATCTAAGACACAAGGAAACACTTCACTAAGGGGAAAAGAAAAACACTAACCTAAGGGGAATAAACTTGAATACACCAGTAATGAAATAATATCGATATACTTTAGAGACAGTAATAAATATAGAGGAATTAACATGATAAGACATTATGAAACATATTACACACAAACGGTTTTAGTGAAAATAAAACTTAACAGTTATGGGATCTTTGGCACACAAAAAGCAAATTCTGCTGCAAACAATGACAAGTGACTTTGTTAGATCCACCACCCCCCACCCCCATTTTTTACCAGCAACATAATCTGAACATTATCTATAATATTTAATATTATAATATCTATAATAATTATATAACATTTAGGTTAAAAAGGAAAACTCACCTTGTTGAATGCACCATTGTTCATCTCCATTTGAGCTCTGAACCTTAAAGAGATAGAGAGAGAGGGGGCACCAGGGTGGAAGAGAGGTGGATGTCTTTCCCTGCCAAAACTCTGGTGAGAAAGACAAACAAGTTTGTGTCCCCGCTTCTTATCATGATCTACGAAGCCGGGAGGGGCCTCCGTTTTACAAGCTCAGCCCACAGCTTTCTGTAACAGAAAGGCTGTGAGCTGGTTGGTGTACTTGGTATAGTCCCTGCTTTCTTAAAAACAAAAATCAACCTAAACTTTAAAGGTGGGAGGCTTGAAATCCTAATGAAGCCTCATGAGCCGGGTGACACAGGCTGTTTATGAAAAACACAACATCGCAATAACTGTTTGCTCTCCAGCTTCAGTGGGAAATAAAAAAACAACCATTTCCCACAAACAGTGACAACAGAAGAGAAAATATTGTGTGTCTTGTGTTTATATAAAGGGTATATATATTTTCTGTATTTAAATTCAGTAGTTTACCTTCTGTAGAGTTGTGTAGTATTTTCTAAGATTGCCTTTATGAATTGGGTCAAACATTTTGGGGTTCCGTCCATGTGTTTTTCTACAATTTGCTAGAATTTTGGCCCATGCTTCAAGTTTCTATGGGACTGAAATCATTACTTTTATGATGAAAACTCTAAAATGTCAGCTTTGTTGTCCTTAAAGTCACTTTTAGAGTAATTTTGCAGCACACTTCCTGATGTTTTAATATTTCCACATAATGTTCTTTCCTTCGTGTTGCTTAAGGAGTACCGGCTTCTTCCTTTCTGAGTGGCCTTTCAGCCCATGTCAGCGCAGGCCAGCGCTATGGAGAACAACGTCACATGATCAGGATTGTTAAGCAAAAGCCCTTCATGGATTTCAGGGAGCTTCATGAGGGGTAGACGGAGGCTGAAGTCGAGCATCAAGAGCCCCAACGCACAGACGAATCCTACACCTGGGCGTCTCACCTGGACAGAGGAGGAGAACAACTGGACCGTTGCTCAGTGGGCCAAAGTCCTCTTCAGATGGAAGTAAAAGTTGTATTTTATTCATAAATTAAAGTTCCAGAGTTTGGATGAAGAGTTGAGAGTCCCAGAATCCATGTTGGTGTGAAGTCTCCATAGTCAGTGATGATTTGTGGTACCATGTCATCTGCTGGTTCTGGTCCACTGGGGTTTCTGAAGTCCACAGTCAATGGAACCATTTGCCAGAACATTTTAGAGTTCTTCAAGCCTCCCTTATGCTGATAACCTTATGAAGATGCTGCTTAGAATTCAGCGCAGCTTGGTACTGGCCCACGCTGACTAAAGGAACCAGAAGCTTGCTCCAGTGACCGTGGTGGTACTGCGCTTGATTGGCCTGCAAAGTGGCCGGACCTGAACCTCGTAGAGAATCTGGAGTAGGGTAGGGGAAGATGAGCGATACCAGAACCCACATTGGAGGTGACAAGAAGGCTGCTATGAAAGCAAGCTGGGCTTACTGAACACCTCAGCAGAACCACAAACTGCAAAAACAAATCTAAAAATAAGTAAAATGTTCTTAAAGTTAGTATATTTATCCTTGATTTTAGCAAGTAAATACGATTATCTGCCAATGGAATGAGTATTTTGACCCCTAAAGTAAGATAATTAGACATCCTGCTGTTGAAATAAGATGATTGAGATGAATTGTTCCTATTTTAAGTGCAAAAATCTTATTCCATTGGCAAATCATCTTATTTACCTGCTCAAATCAAGGACAAATACTCTAATTCTAAGAACATTTTACTTATTTCTAGTGCTGTTTCTTCAGTGCAAGCTGATGGCCTCCATGGCACGCTCCATGGAAACAGAGCCTTGACTGAGTACCGAGTGCATAGAAATTAAGATGCTTTTCAGTAGACTGCCGTTTCTGTTTGAAATAAAACAGTTTTGTTGATCTTATAAACATTTTAATTTTGGGATTTCATTAACTCTAAACAAAAATCATTATTTATATATCAAATAAAATATTTTCCTAACTGATCTTTGAAGGATTATATTATATTAAGTAAGAATTAGGATTGGATTAAATCCTTACAATCTTACTGTATTTAGCATTTTGTTGATGCAGAACTTGGTGCCTCTGGTTTTTATTTTGCATTGTATCTTTCTGTTTAATCCCCAGAATTTAAAAATAAGATGGAATCATTAACTTTAGGTAATGTGCCAAAGATAAATGCAATGACTTAAAAAAAATGGCAAAATGTTAGTTCCAGTTCGTGGAAAGCCAAAGAGAAAAATGCTTCCCTGAACAAATCCCCTGAGTTATTACTGAACTTTCTCAAAGGCAACACAAAGTCTGACCTACTTAGAGTTTCCTTTATTTCTGATTATCTGCTGGCATGTGATGCATCAGCCTAAACAATTTTTTCCAGTGGTTTTTGTGATTCATCTTGCCGTAATGCATCTTTTCTTTTAAAACATTTACTGACGCAACCTGCTGGAGTTTTCCGGCCAAAAGAACCAGGAAGATAAGTTCATGACTGGTTTCAGTCTTCCTGCCCGTCCATCCGTCCACAAGGATTTAACCCCAGTCAGGGGCCATGTAGGAGCCAAGACAAGGAGTCAATCTGTGGTGTTAAGGGTTAGAGAAAATCTCACTGCTGATCATTACCGGGTTCTGCCTGGAGTCTCCAATTCTACTCAAAAAATCACATTTAAAATAACATTTAACTATTTGATGTGATACTAAATATTTGATTTATTAATGCATTCATATACAGTGCTGTGAAAAATAATTTGCCACCTCGTAGATTTATTCCCTTTCTGCTCTTTTGAGGCACTTAAAGCTTTCAATTCATCAAAAAAAATTATAAACAGAAAACACTTTTTAGATGCCAATTTCATTCATTAAAGGGAGTAAGATATTCAAACTGACCTGGCCCCATGTGGAAAAAGTAAATGCTCCCTAAATCTAATAACTGTGTGTGCCACTTTTAGCAGCAATGACTAACATTAAGCGTTGTGAAAATTGGCAAAAAGTGTTTTTCGTCTCTGTGGAGGAACTGTGGCTTCTCTCCTTTGCAGAATTGCTTTAATTGAACCAAGTTCAAGGGACTAACAGCCTGCTAAAGGGTATGCCTGTATGTCAGCAATTTTTAAGTCCAGACTTTGACTAGGCCACTTCAAAACCTCGATTTTGTTTTCTTTTTAGCCATTTATTCTTCCTGGTGTGCTTTGGATCATTGTCCCGTTGCATAAGTCAAGAGTAGCAAAGCTGATGGCTGGAGATTGTCCTTCAGGAATTTCTGCTAAAGAGCAGAATTTATGGTTCTGTCAATTACAGCAAGTAGGTCCAGTAGCAAAGCAGCTCCAGAACATTACATCACCACCACGCTTGACTGATGTGTTTTTAAGGGACAAACACTTTCCACTTCTGACAGTCCACAGAATATTTTCCCAACATTGTTGGGGTTTCACCAAGCACAGGTCTTTGTGCTCTTTTTGGTAAGCAGGGGTTCTGGCATTGGAGCTCTCCCATGGAGGCCATTTTTGCACAATTTCTACTTTATTGTTTAATCAAAAACTTGAACCTTCAATCAGGCAAGCAGGAGATTTAAATGTTTTCTTCTGATTTCCTCTGTGAATTCCTGGATGATTTGAAGATATGATCTTGGAGTAATTTTGGTCGACTGGACACTCCTGGCATGGTTCACTGCAATTTCGTATTTTCTCCATTTGTGGATGACGGTTCTCACCATCGTTCACTGGAGTCCCTTAAAAAAAAAAAAACACTTTCAGACTGATACATGTAATGGCTTTGTTTTTCATCTGTTCTTGAATTCCTTTAGACCAGATTTGATGTGTTGCTTTTTGAGATCTTATAGCCTCGTTCATGTTGTCACACAACTTCTATTTCTAGGATGTATTGACAGTTGGTGATCAGGTCTGTGTGTGAATACTGAAAATAAACCACACAAAAGGTTAATCACGGTTAATGGTTTAATAAAAGGGGCAGTTATAGTTCCAAATTGGGCTGCATTTGTTCAAATAGTTGTTTTGGTAAATTAAACGTGAATCCTTTTTACTTCTTATTTTACTGTATTCTTATTTTTTGTCTGCACCATCAATACCAAGTCAAATTCCTTGTAAGTGCACGCCTACTTGCCGATTAAACTTGATTCTGATTCTGATTCTAAATCATGGTTACTGTATTTTATATTTACTCAGGTAAATGTGTTCTGAAATTAAAATTTGCTAAATTATCTGAAACATTAAGGTATGACAAAAAAGGGAAAAGCTAAATAAATATGTAAGGACATCTTTTTTTAAGTATTAAGTATGAATCAAAGTAAGTGAATTTTTGTTTTACTTAAAACATTATTAAGGACTTTTTATTTATTTATGCAGATAGGCTTAGCCTGAAATTAAGCAAATGTGCTTGTGTACTATTAAGTTATCTCGAATTTATATATTATATGTCAGTAACTATGAATTTCTCCACATCTCCATTTAATTACCCTCAGGCAGTGTGCGAAATACCTGTCAATATTTGGGGGGGTCCCCATCTCCCGATTGTTGCGCAATAACGATGTAAATTTTCTCAATATGCAGTAGGCCTATAACATTATAATATCAATGTCAAAGTTAGCTTTAATGTCAATTCTTCACATTCACCAGACATACAAGGACTCAAGAGGACTGTCTCATTCACCAACAGTGAAACAGATAAAGTGCACAGGCACAACAGACAGTTCCTAATACTAAAATTGAAACATTTTTAGTATTAATTGTTGTCAACGTTACGTTATTCTTCTGTTTGGCGCGCACATGCCTAATTTGCATACGCGAATAGGATTGGCTGGCTCCACTTGGCATAAAAAAGAATATATTTCCCCCTGGGATCATTAAAGTATGTCTGATTCTGATTCTGATATTTGTGAATAAATGTTTTGAATTTTAAATACTGGACATGTTGAGCTTAAATTTTTTTTAGTGACCATTAGTGACAAAAAATATTTAATTTTACATTTTTTTGACACAATTTAAGACCCCCTTTAAATTTTGCTTTTGAGGCTTTCAGGGGGTCTCATGGGTTAATTGGGGGGGTCGAGGTCTACTCAAAAAATTTAGTTTTTATGTTGTGGACCAAATGCTTGTATGTTGTGAGCGCCGTAACTGAAGTCAAAGTCACTGATTGTGCACATACTGACGGCCAAATAAAGATGATTCTGATTCTTCTACTTCTGGCAGCCATATTGGATGTTGAGGCCAGGATTGTTGAGGCTCCTGCCTAACAAAGATTGATTCGTTGTTCGGTTACCACTAGGTTGGCTGTTAAGTTCTCCACATCCCTCTAGATAACACCGTGCAAGAGTCAGTAATGTCGTGTTTCTGAACAATCTAACGGTTGAAAACGTTCAGAACGCCATAAAAACACATTACCCATGATCCTTTTCGGCCTGGTGTCGGACTTCCTGTCGTTGAAAACATGGCGGCGCCCGAGCGGCCGGAGGCAGCGAGCAGCAGCAGCATCCCGGACTATGAGTGCGTGAACGTGAACAGCAAAGCCTTCCACATCGGCTCCTTCAGGGACGAGTGGCTGAAGAGGCTGCAGCCGGAGGACTTCTCCTTCCAGCAGCTTGATCAGGACGCGTTTGACGCCAAGTTCGCTGCGGAGATGGGGGTCGGGGAGGAAACCATGGCCGAACTCAGAGCCGTCTGCAGGTCGGTGGCACCTACGGTCCGAGCAGCAAGTGGACCCGGTGTAACGCCGGCACAGGATGCGGACGTTAAAGGTCCAGTTGTGCCCTGCGGGAGGCTTTAATTAAGCTTCACACGCAGCTTTAGATAATTGATCGGTTAGCTTTGGTCACACGGTTTCATCTCAATGAGCCATAGAGAGAATATATAAAAGAAGAAGGTGAAACTTTGTTACACAAAGAGTGATCTGTTTCACGGGTTTATCGCAGTTACTTTTGAGACTTACAGCTAAACCATAATTAGAACTTTAGATGAGACAAATGGAAATGGTTCTTAATACCGAAATGTTCTGTATTGGTCCGCACAATCATGGGTAAAACCTGATTTGACAAGGAAAGCCACAGTAGGTCAGTGATGTTTTGTGCTGCATTCAAGCATCTTAGTGGAAAGTTAAGTGGAAGGAAAAACTTTGGTCCAAAAAGATCAACATGTATTGTGATGTCAAGCCTATTTATAGCTATAGTTGGTAAACACTTTTTGTTATGTTGGGTAAAATCGTCCTTCCATCCTTAAAGTAGTTACTACATTATGCATACAGGAAAAGGAGGTTAAATAAATCATTCTGTAGGAGCTGCAGGCCTGTAAAAACTCTAACCAATCTCCTGTTAGGTTTGAAGAGCAGGGATTTGTCATAATGGCCCCGTCTCAATACTCACACTAAACCCTACGCACTTCATTGAAGTGTGCACCCAAGGCTCTAGTGCACAGGTTACAAGCATGCAAAACATGGAGAATTGGGACTGTACGGTTATGTTGTCCACTCTGTGTGTCTAAAAGATATATGTTGTGTGACTTTCATTAATGATAGCACCATGTTACAGAAAATAAGTAAATAAAAATTAATACACGTGATATTTTTCACAATTTATCCATTGTCTTTTTTTTTTTACAACTTTATAAACAGCTGCTGTGAGGTAAAATAAAAAAAAAATAAAACAATGTAGCAGACATGAAGCATAACTGGTTGCTTACTTATTCAGAAACACATTTAAGACAAAGCAAAGTCATTACTTGGTGCTTTCAGACATTTTAACGTTCAATTACATCAAACAAATTCAAGTATATAATAGTATAAGTAAAAAAATAACTGCCATATTTGTTTTAAGAAAGAAAAATTGATGATTAGTCATTTGTTTAGGGTCTTTTTTTAGATGAAATATGTTCACCTTGTAGCTCAAAATGTCACATTAATAGCAAGGAATTGTGGGTAATTGAAGCCTGGATCAATGTGGACTTCGCCGAAGTGTGGATCGAGGGCGCAAAGAGGGTTAGGCGGAAATATCAATGTGGAGAATCGGGACACACTTCGCACTCACACTTCAGCGCATTATACCAATGTGCTGGGATGTTCTGGTTAATGGTGGGTGAAGATGACCCAGCTTACCCGGATGGATGGACTGATGGTTCTCTGGCGCCATTAGAACAAGTTCTCTTTATTTTGTCAGAGTATAAATTCCTGTTTTCCTTCCTGCTTGAAGTGTTGACTCGCTTCGCTGCCATCCTGAGGACCAGGAACCCGACAGAGAAGTCCTCCCTCCGAGCCCGACGCTGAAAACGCTGATGTAAGTCGGGCTCTTTGTCTGAAACCAGTACCCGTGTCTCAGACTCTGCAGTGGGATGACTCGGTTTGTTTTAACGACAGACACAGAAAGAAGCTGACGGAGAAGAAGTCGCAGAAAAGTTTCAGAAACAGACATGAGCTCTACGCGGGGGAACTGGTGGGTGAGCTGAGCTCATTGCGTGTTACTAATATTTTTATTGTTTACAATGACAGGGCCGCCATCTTGTTTTTTACAAGCTTGTTTCACTGCTTGTTTTTAGTTGCACTTTGAATTGAGGTCAGCTCCCAGAAGAAATGTTTTTAAAATGATTTCTTTAATCTTTTTGTTAAATGAAAGGGTGGAAAACATGATCAAGTCAGAGATTTTATTTTCAGGCCGTATCGCCCAGCCCTACCCGTTATCGATTCCTCGGCCTGAAACTTGGACTTTCATCCTTCACCTGTCCACAATCCTTGGTTGTCATGTTCTTTTCTTTCTGATGCTGAAAAAAATCCAGTAAACTGGAGAGAAAATGAGTAAAACAGGAGGTAAAGTTAACAGAAGCCCCTTGATGGACCCTCAGGCAGCCTGGGGGAGTAGAACCATTTAAAGATGTCTGGGTCCTTGGAAGAAAACTAACACTGAACACTTCAGGTCTGTGTATGTTGGCATGAATGTTGTTGTGAATGCACTCCTTGAGCTGAGGAAGTGACAGACGCTTGTAGTTCCCCCCATCGACTGATCCTGGTCTCTCCAGGACCGTCAAACCGTCGGGATGGTACCAGAGACCAAGGCGGACATGCTGCCTGAAGGGGAGGTCATCGTAACCGTCAACATCTACTTCCCAACCAATCTTGGAAAAGTGAGCATTCCTCTCTGTGTTTTTTAAACTCGTCAGTCGGCGCCACGCTTTGCTTCCTGACATTTTCCCGTCTGAACGTCTCCCAGTTTAACGGCGTCAGACCCCGCATGACGCTGCTGCTGACCGGCTCTCACACCCTGGCGGACCTCCGGGACGCCATCTGCTGCGTCAGCGACCTGCAAGTGTGCGGCGAGTTCAGCAGCACGCCCGACATGGTTCCAGACTTCATCAGCAAAGTAAGCCCCTCCCCCCCCGCCAGCTGTCAGCGGGACATTAACGCACATCTATGACTGCCGGGCGGCCCAGCGGCGCTGTCTAACCGTCACGTTTTCATGTGTTTGCTTTCAGGATCTTTTCAGATCAGCCTTCTTTTTCTTTGAAGGGGTTTTCTACAACGACATGCGATACCCGGAGTGCCAGGACATCAGCAGGTCCGTTTCCAGCTTTTCTGTATTTTCTTAACGGGGACGTATGTAGGGGTGGGTATTGCCAAAGAAGTCACGATTCGATTCGAATCACGATGCATCACGATACTTGAATTATTGCAATGTATCGCGATGCATTGCGATATTTTCACTGAACACTGTTAGAAAAAAATGCAGCCATTACCAGTGGCTGACTGGCTGTGTATGATCTGGATAGTGTCTTCAATTGATACATAAGTGAAAGCAACTGAATTCATACATAGCTGTATTTATTGAAACTACTTTTGGAGGTATTTACTTGAAAACAATTACTGTTACTGGACACAAATATTACCATTACTGGAGTGGAGACACTGACAAAAAGTGCCTAGGATTTATAAAACTTAAAATAACAAAATAAGGATAATCAGTGACGTTTACATGGCCCTCAGTGGTCCTTTATACCAATTAAGTTGTATTCCACTTGTTTTTGGCTGATGTTCGCCAACCATTCATGCAATTTTATTTATTAATGTTTTTAAAATTAATAATCGATACTTGTCGTCAAGAATCGATGCAGTAGATCGCGAAAATTAGAATCGCGATGCATCGTCATGACGATTATTTTGCACACCCCTAGACGTATGTAAAATCTACTTTTTTTTAGCTCTCACATACATTTAGTTGTCTTCAGGAGTGCAGAAAGGTTAGATGTACTCTGTCCTGCAGCTGCGTAGATATCTTTATTTTCTGTCTGGGTCATATTTTTATGTTTGCTCTGTTCCCTATTATGTTTTTTTTTTGAAAAGCAAAGTCTCAATATTTGCTGCCGAGCTGCTAAACGAGGTCCACAGCCAATCCGTCCATTTTTAGTTTTCACTAGGGCTGAACAATTAATCGCATTTTCAATATAGTCGCAATTTAAAAAAACGCAATTTCCAAATCGCAGAGTCTGCAATTTTTGGCTATGTAACAATTAGGGAATTAGACACGTCCATTAGGTGTTGGTAAAATGTTTAAAGTGGGTTTGCCTCCACATGGAAGGGAAGACAGTTGCAGTAGTGAGATAATCTAATTGTATTACTTGTCTTAGAGTTTATATAATCATACATAGCATTAAGTACAGGTCAATCAGTTTAATACATAGACTTGCTTGTTGGTTGCACTTTATGTTCAACGAGGATCGATGTCAAAATCAACTAAAAGCTGTTCTCTTGAACAATATTCTGATTAATACAAACATTAAAAGTTCTTGTTTTAAATAGTCCTTGTTTACAAACATCTTTTTTTAGAGGCCATTTTTGTTTCTTGTGTCAAACTAGTCAAAATTGCAATTTTGGTTGAAATATATTGTAGGCAGAACGCAATCATTACTGCTCTGAGTTTAGATGCTGCGGGTCTTTTGGCAACTAATCTGCACAGCGAGGAAACAATGATTTGTTGTTTGTATATGTTTAAAAAGACATGATAAATTAAACTGGGGGAAAAAAAAACTGCATTAAATCGCAATTAGATTATTTTCCAAAATCGTTCAGCCCTAGTTTTCACTGCAATTTTGTCGTCCGAGCTGAAGGATGCCGAAGCTACAGGAGGATAAGTGAAAATGTTCAGTCAACCCAGAGGTTCCCAAATATGACCCAAACTACTGGTTGAGTACGCAAACATCTCTACAGAATCCACCAACCATGGAGATAATTCTGATACAAACGGCATCAACAGCCAATTTATTTGGTTTTGTCTATTTCTAAGTGAGAGAGGCAGTGTCCATTGTCACTGGCGGCTCTGGGCCTTGTTCATAAGGCCGGTAGCGGATGGGAAGAAACTGTTCTTTGTGGCGTGAAGTTCTGGTCCTGATGGACCGCAGCCTCCTGCCAGAGGGAAGTGTCTGAAATAGTCTGTGTATGGTTGAGACTTTTTAAGAAAGAAAGCATAGATTTCTGCTCCTTCTGGGTAAAGTTTGTGCTTTTTTTTTCTCTGACCATTATAGATGTAACTATTTTAATATTGCAGGTGATATGAGGAGGACTTATAGTGAAATTCCTGCTGAATATGAACATGCTGTATTTTTCAGACTATAAGGCGCACTTAAAATCCTTAGATTTTCTCAAAAATTGATGGTGCACCTTATATATGATTACCGTTGTGCTTACTGACTGATTTTATGTGGTACAATGCGCTCAGAAATATGTTAAAATGTGTAATTATGACTTTGGTTAGCAACAAAGCCGCCAAATGGGATATTCAGGGCATTACGGTACACTGTGTCACTACCTGATAGGACCCCTAAGCTGTCTACCAGACTGCCTGACTGTAATGTCTAAACTAGAAGTGCATTTATTTAAGGCAGTCTGGACTACGCGCTAGCAACAATAAACCTAATAAGTTAATTTAATATAAAAGTTTATTTTGGCCTTATGTTAGAAACAGGGCAGCTACTCTGTCCTCCTGACAGATGGATAGAGAGCTGTGGACGTGGAGGAGTGATATTAAACACGTGGGAAGAATATTTAGTGCGCCTTATAGTACGAAAAAAATACACTAAACATAATTTTCGTTTAATTATTTATAAACAACAATACACAGAAAAACGTTTTTCTGTTGGAGACAGTTCTGCTCATTATCTACTGCAACAACTGACAGTCCCTCAGCATGACGCTGCCACCGCCATGCTGGGACGACCGCTTTAGAGCAGAGACGCTCTGTTTAAAGAAAATGTGAATTTGTTTCATAAATGTTTTATATTAAACTCAGTTTAACTAGAAAAATCAGAGCAGTGGAAGCAAAATTATTGATCAAATAATTTTTCCTGTTTTTAAAGGCTGGAAATTGAGCCACAGGTTGATGATGAACGTACTGAAAGTTTTTACCTTGTGAGTTTCTTCCTTCATTCATGTCTTTGCTACTGGGATCCAGCACGACCATCGAATGGGCAAAATCCCACAACTACCCGTCCTTCAGCCAGGGTAAGATGGAGGACACGCGGTTCTTGGATCTGACGGTGAAGCTGGGCTTCCCGTACCTCTACTGCCACCAAGGAGACTGCGAACACCCCGTCATCATCACAGACGTCAGGTCAGTGCTCTCTCTCTCTCCCCCCCCCCATGCCGGCCGGCCTCCTTCAGCACGGCGACCGTCACCAGCGGCGCCTCCGCTCAGTGGGCACGCCGCTGCTCGTCTCAGGACGGGGAAAATAGACGACATGAAGCCGTTTGATAAAAACACGGAGCTCCAGTCTAATGACTCCGTTCTGCTGCTTGTTCTGTTCTGCGTTTGGCGCCAAACATGATGCAGGGTTCCTGCGGATCCTTAAAAAGTCTTAAAAGGCATTGAATTCTGTAATATAAAACTAAGGCCTTAATTGGCATTAAAATGTCTTAAATCAGTCTTTCTTAGGTCTTAAAATTGTTACCAGGTCATAAATAGGATTTTATTTTTGTAATCCTTACCAAACAGTAAAATAATTGATATAATTATATATTTTTTAAATTTACCGAACGGCTCAACGTAACCTTTATTGGTTCCGTCCCGATAGCGGAACCAATAAAAACTGTTGCGGCCGGACCATAGCTGCGAAAAAGAGTTGGCACTGGTTATGTTGTGGTTTTTAAAACTGATTTATAGTTTATTTTAGTAGGGAACAAAACAAAGTTTGTGAATTCAGTTCAGTAGTTGTTAAAAATATATCTGTAATTTGTGTGTTTTTTAGCTTTCTTCCTATATGGAATGTTTTTCAAAATCTTTAACATGTCTACTGAGCCGGAAAGTAATGGTTTATGTTAAAATAAACATTTGGGTGAAGTTGTCGCAACCAGGTTTATCTTGTTTATCGTGAAGTTGGTCTTAACTTTTTATTTCAAGTGGCATTAAAAAGTCTTAAAAAGTCTTGAATTTAACTTGCCTTATGTTGTAGGAACCCTGATGATGGGTTCTGACCAAAAAGCACATTGAATATGAGAAGCTTTTGACCAAATATCTAAAAACGTTTTTTTACTAACGCAGTAAGTTAATAATAAACTGTCCTGGTTAAAAGGAACTATGGCGGGACTTTATTTTAGGTTATGGCGCCTCGTTGAACAAGGCTTCTGTTCAGAGTTGGGCGCCGGTGAACTTTAATGGAAAAAAGTCTGACTTTAAACCTCAGATCATGTTCCATGCCTTAATAAACTAAACTGAGAGTTCTTGTTGCTGCTGGTCTGGGTTCAGCCTGTAGCCTAAAAAGCTGAAAAGTAATTCACTTGAACTTTTTACACACATTACACCCAGACTTTATCGTATTTTAATTATCTTTAGGATTTTTATGATGGACCGACACAAGTTAGTGCAGAACTTATAAGCAAGGATCCCTGTTATTGTTGTTTTTAACGTATAAATGTAAAAACGTGTTGCATTTCTATTCAGAGGTGGTGGAACAGCCATAAATTTTAATGAGTGCCGTTACTTAATAATTACATAAATAGCAATAAAGATGGAAAAGTAGAGGAGAAAATAATTGGACCAATGGTGATCAGAGTTAAAGTGCATTTTTGTACAGGTGAGCTTTAAGCCCGGATTTAAAGCAGGAAGCACAATGAGGCGGACCCAAGATACGGAGGAGCGAGTCGATGGATGGCTTTTAATGCAAAAAGCAGGATTTATAATTCCAGGCGGCATCTGATTGGAGCTGTTGAAGTGCAGGTGAAACGTGGAGCAGGTGGAGTTTGAGTGGATTTATGTGGGGAGACTAAAAAGGAGAGAATTGCACTAATTCAGAAGAGACAGACCTGGAGTGGCGGTGGATAGTGAGGGATGGGCGGAGGCGGCTAATATTACGTAGGCAGACCAGGCGATGTTGTTGATGCGGGTTTAAAAAGATAAAGTGCTGTCAAAGATGACTTTTAACCCGAGTGGACAAAGAGACTGAGTAAAAGTAAAATACGCTGCAGGAAAACCACCCCTGGAAATACTCAAGTAAATGTAACTAGTTACTATTCTGGACTCTGATACCCCAAAATAAAATCCAAAGCAACTATATTTGGTAAATTGATAATATAATCTCAGTGTATCTGCTCTGTTTCTGGCCTCAGAGGTTTGTCAGAGAAACTCCAGCATCATGGAGACCAAGGAACCCAGCAGACGGGTCAGAGAGGAAGTTCTGGTCCAGTTTAAAGCAGAGTCAGGTTCTACAACATCTCCCAGAGCTCTGATGGATCCATCATCTGGACCTGGAGAGAGGATGGACCTCCTGCAGACCTACCAGGACATGGACGTCCACCTGGACTGACAGGCTGGACCAGGAGAGCATTGATCAGAGAAGCAGGAGGACCATGGTGGCTCTGGAGGAGCTGCAGAGATCCAGCTGTAGAATCTGTCAACAGTATTTGCTGCAGGCTCCTGGTCTTTATGGAAGACTGACGAGAAGGAAGTCGTTTGAAAGAAGACTTAAAAAAAAAAAAAGTCCTGTTTAAACTTTACTAAAAACCACGACGAGGGACAGCAAACATGGAGGAACTCAACCTCTAGCTTTGCATGCAGAGAGCAGCTTAATGCTGCACATCATCCTAAACACGGTGTTGGCAGCATCATGCTGTGGGGATGCCTAAACCACAACAATCCGGTTGTTTTTGCTAAAAACTGACAAACTTCAGTTTTTAGACGTGCAGAAATGCTGCAGACGTTTCCTCCAAAGATGTGCATCAAAAGAAAGTTCTTCAGGCTGAACGCTTTTCAGATTGTAGTTGTGAAATGTTTTAAAAACCGTGTTATTTTCTCTCTACTGTGCCCGTCACATAAAACTCTACTAAAAGACGGTGAAGTCGTGGTTATGATGTGGGGAAAGGGGCGTGCATGCCTGTGTTTGTATGAATGGAAGCAGAAACGCAGATAAGCGGGGGAACCAGATGAAAAGGTCTCTGGGCGTCACGTTTCTAACGGCGCCATCGTCTCCTTTCCTCTTCAGACTGGTCCATAAGAGCGACTGCCTGGATAAGCGGCTGTATCCGCTGCTGACCCACAAGAACCGGTCGCTGAGCCAGAAATGTGCCGTTTGCCACGTCTTCATCGGCAGGTGCCTGAACCGCGTCGCCTGAATCGTTCTAATCAACCGTCCCACTCCTCTGACCTGTTTTTTTTTTTTTTCCTCTCTCTCTCCAGGTGGTACACGACCCAGGACCAGTTCGCTCCCAGCGATCCGTGTCTCTTCTGCGACAAGTGCTTCCGCATGCTGCACTACGACAAGGACGGCAAAAAGCTGGGCGAGTTCCTGGCGTATCCCTACGTGGACCGAGGTGCCTTCAACTGAAGCTGTCCCATCTTAACGCTGGGCTGTAAAAAAACTTATTTCTAGAGATATTTTCCTGTTTGTGAATAAAATTATTTTTGCTTACTCCTTTGTCTGTGGTGAGGTTGTAAATGTTACAGAAACTTTTGGTTAAAAATGAATTTTCCTCATTTTCCCTGCATAGTTTCTTAGACTTAGACAAACTTTGTCATTTTGTATGCACAGAGTGCGTACAGAACAAAATTTCGTTTGCATACAGCTTGAGAATTGCAGTGGATTTCAGAATAAAGTAACTTTGCAGGATAAAAAAGTAACTTTGCAGGACAGTTCCAGGATAAAGTGCACAGTGATTTCACAGTACAGCAATTGAGAAGTAAACAATGCAGGACACACATGATACAGAGTATTTACTGATTAAGTTTAGCAGCTGGATAAAGGCGAATCAATAAGGATATTAAGATAACGTGAGCGTACTTTAACTTGCTGTCCTGCCAGCCTCCATCTAAGTTTTCCACCTTTTGCGCTGGTTTACACTTGAAAGGAAGACAACGATGTGTTGTAGCTACCACTTTATTACTGGATGATGACACAAAATACTCTTATTTACATCTAGATTTCCAAAAACACATGAAGACACTTGAACATGGTGGTAAATAAAGCACTTGCTTGGCTAAGCTAACTTTGGCAAATTTCCAGTTTTCCGTTTGTGCATCTGAAAGGACGACCTGTTAAATGTGCTTCACAGAGCGTAAAAACCGCTATTTTCAGACGTTTTACAGAATCTGTACTTCAAGTCCAGGGAGGTTCGGTACTTCCAGAGTTTAAAAATGAAATGATGGGACTACAAAACACAATAAGATCAAGGGGAGAAGGGGGGAAAAGGAATAAAATGGTCCAGACCCTGTTTCTCATTAACATTCACAATCGCAGCTTAATCTACACTGACATGAATTAAATACATCCGACAGCAGGCAGCACGACGTGTCCGAGTACAAAAATAAAACTATGCAGCAAGACATAATTGGGGAAGTGAAACCTTGGAGCAGCAACACTAAAGTTCAGTAAACCGGAAACCGTTTCCAGTACAGCAGCGGGTCTCTTCCTTCGGGTCGGCAGGAAGTTCAGGTGGAGTCCTGAGCCTTCAGAGGACTGCAGGCAGAAACAGGAAAAATTATTAAAATGATTAAATCCAGACAAAGTATCAGAAGATTGAGTCTGAAACACAAGATTTTAGATTACAGGACCCAGAATGCACCAGAATATGTTTAAAACAGCCATGATTGGCAGATTTAATGATTCCTCCCAGCAGCTTTCAGACTTTATAATAGGGCTGGTAGATAATTATAATATCAATATATTTAGGCTGAATGCCAATATACGATATTCATCTTTATGTTTTTCTTTCCATGAAATAATTATAATAAAAAGGCACCTCTGAATCAAAGCTTTATCCCAAATGACTCAAAGACATTTTTTAACAAAACAGCTGAAAAATAATCTTCTGGAATCCAAAAGTGGAATTATAATAACAAACCATCTCGATATAAACGACAGTCTCATTAAATCTCAATATATTGCCCAGCCCTGTTTTATAACCACATCTGCTCCCAACAAAGTTTTTCCCATCTCTGCTGTTTTTTGATCTTTGTATCAAAATAGATGTTCATACAAATTTATACAAACAAGGGCTGCAAGTGCATTAAAATCACCTTCCTCAGTTCCACTGGTTTAATTTCAGTACACCACTTTTTACAACCACTTTACTTTCTTTGCTTATGTAGTAAATGAGCAGCAGGTACACCTGAGTTATGTTTTCAAAAAAGGTGAGATATTTCCATGTTCCCATGCTGGGAAAAAGGATCTATTTCTATCACTCTGCTTAGTTTTCCTACTGTTCTCCAATTTACATTGTTATTTACAACTTTTAACTTTTTGTTCTCCGTAATTTTTCTCTTCATAGAAGGTACACCTGGTCTGGCGTCCTGTTAGCTGTGACATCATCCAGGGGAGGCAGATCATCCACTATTACCATCTAACATAGAAAGTACTCCTGGGTCAATGTGAGCTTCTGTGCTTTCTGTGTCTCTGCTCTGTCTTCTCTAAGCCCCAGTGGGTGGAGGCAGATGAGCGTTCACACTGAGCCTGGTTCTGGTTCTGCTGGAGGTTCTCCTCCCTGTTAAAGGGGAGTTTTCCTCTCCACTGTCGCTTCATGCATGCTCAGTATGAGGGATTGCTGCAAAGCCATCAACAATGCAGACGACTGTCCACTGTGGCTCTACGCTCTTTCAGGAGGAGTGAATGCTGCTTGGAGAGACTTGATGCAACCTGCTGGGTTTCCTTAGAGAGGAAACTTTCTCACCAACCTGGAGGATCTGATGGAGTCTGACTTTAGAAAGAGCCTTGAGATGACGTGTTTTGATAATTGGCGCTATATAAATAAAATTGAATTCAATGTTGCATCAGTGAGTTTAATCAGTCTGAGCTGTTATCTCACAGCTCCCTGTACCCAGAATTTAAACCCAAAACGCGTTAAATCCGGATCAGCTGGTGTCTCTTTCCAAGGAAACTTTATCAAACAGCTCGATAAAGTTTCCCCTCAGTCCAAACTGAACAAACCTGTGATTCTCTCCTGCCGAGGCATCTTCAAGCTTCTCTTTCTCCGTCTCCTGCTTCTTCTCTCCGGGGCTGACGTCTCCGTTGGTCACCTTGTCTGCAGGGTAGGAACAGGGAGCGACACGGTGGATCAGCGTGAACGTCATCGCACCATCAGAGCTCTGCAGGAGCATGTGATGACACATGCAGCTCTGCAGATGTTGGTACAAAAAAAAAAAAAAAAAAATCCGTAGATTTTCCATCGATTTGCTGCGCTTTATAAAAAAAGAAATAAGAAAGACAATCTACTACAGATACAGCAGATCTGGCATCCATGAGTCAGGATGTGGCCGTGACATTTGATAACAGCTTGCTCCTCCTGAGAAGGTCAACCACAGAGATCCCATGACACCCCGCTGGAAAGGAGAGGAGGCCGACTGCGTGCAGCGCCTCGCCGTCTGCCGATTGGCTGGTTTCTAGATGTGACTTCCTGGTCATAATGGATTTAATAAAAAAGAAGAAGGTTTGTGGTAGAACATTACAACCCAGTGGAACCCATCGCCGCATGTGTTACTATGAAACAACTCGCTTCTGTTTGTGAGCCAAGATGACCAACACAGCCGCCTCGTTAGCACATTTTATTTAGAACCGCTGGTCGGCACGCCGCCGTTGTTAAAGTTTTAGTTTATAGTCCAACTTGTCTTATATCTGGACTATTCCACTGCAACGTTCTGTTCAACACTTTGCTTTAAAAATACACGGGCCTTGCCTTCACAGAGCGCTTCATCCAGGTATATTTATAAGAAATTAAGTGGGAGGAAAAAGTCTGGTAGGAAAAGGAGAACCATCAACAGGAAGAACTGCAGCCTTGAGAGGATTTTTCAAGAAGAATCCATTCAACAATTTGAGGGAGCCAGTGGCACCAGAAGCTGGTTCAATGTTAACGCCAGAAAACTGGTTGGACCAGAACCCCATGGAGAATCTTTGGCCAAGAGGCAGATGAGAGGCACCAGAACCCAGAATGCAGATGACGTGAACAACCTGGGCCTCCTCAGCAGAACCAGAGGCTGGTCGTCTCCATGCAGCGCCGCATTGATGCAGGAAATTGTGCAAAAGGAGCCCAGACCAAGAACTGGGTCCACAGAAATAAACGTATTTGTCAGAAGCCTGACATTCCTGTTTAAAATATCCTCTCCTATGGACCTTAGGGAACATTTTAATGTTCTGAGACACTGAATTTAGTGTTTTCCATTCTCTATAAGTCAGAATCATCAGAATTACAAGAAATATAACCTTGAAATATTTCACTCTGGCTCTCATTTCAGAACCTGAAAGGCAAATGCATAGAGATTCAGCAGAGTGTTGAACTTGTTCTCAACCTTCACATTTCAGCTGCAGAGTGTTTCTTCTGAACCGAGGAGCTGATGGACGGACTCGTACCTGGATTGCTGTCTTTGACGTGCTCGGCTCTCTTCAGCGCTCCCTTCTTGGCTTCTTCATGCTGCCGCTGCTCGGCCAAGGACTTGTTCAGCACCTGGCTGAGCACGCAGTCGCCTTCCCCCACCAGGAACATGGTCTTAAACTTGTTGTACAACATGGTGGCCTTGTCCATGATGTCCTGGCTGGCCTTGAACCTCCGGATCTGCAGCGCGGGCGAGAGGAGCACGCGTCACCACCCCGGCCGGCCGGCCTCCATGGCTGAAAGCGGTTTTAGCTCGGCAGGTTTACCTTTTTGAGCGTGGCGATGAGTTCGCTGTGTCTCTGCAGGTGCTGCGTCGTCACCTGAAGAGAGCCGATCTCATCCAAGGCGTCCAAGCACTTCTTCACATCCTGGGGAGGCGAGGAGGAGACAAACGTTCAAACGTGTTCATGACACCCAAAACACGGGGAAATGTAACTTTATGATGTAGGGATGGGCGTTTATCGTATCATTACATTCACAACTATCACTATAAATACTGCAAAATATCATAGTCCATCCATATCACCCATCTCTATTATGCGGTAGCAAAAGCAGATACGAGTCCCTCTCTGCACGCTTATTGGGGAAGACGTCTTAACAAATCAGTGGAATAAATACACATTTTACTGCCGTAACATAATGTCACACTGAAAATAACCCAAAACCTTTTATTTGAGAACATTATCTTTCAATAAAAATCACCCGTGCCCGAATTAACGGAGATCTGGTTTGTTTACTGGACTACCAGCACCGCACAGCCTCTTACAATAATAAAAAATATGAAATATTTTACCATTTTATCAGCCAATCACTGTGCTGCTGGTACGCATTCATTTCCTCACTTAGAGGAACTATAAAGCACACTGCAAAAAGACAACAAAAAGTAAGTGAAATGTTCTTGAAATGAGGGTGTTTGTCTATGATTTGAGCAGGTAAATAAGACTATCTGCCAGTGGAATTAGTATTTTGACCCCTAAAATAAGATAATTAGATATACTTCACTTGGAATAAGATGAAGGAGAGGACTTGTTCCTATATTAAGTGCAAAAATCTTATTCTATTGGCAGACCATCTTATTTTCCTGCTCAAATGAAGGACAGATACACTAATTTCAAGAAAATTTGACTTACTTTTAGTTCCTTTTTGCAGCGCATATTCTCTATCCTATTGTATGTTGAACTGATTACACCCAGCAGACTATAAGCAACACAAAGCTTTATGCCTCCTTATGTAGCGGCAGAACTTTCACAATAAAAGCCTCATTCAGGTATAAATCTGAACCAAAGGTACCGGGTTGTCGATTTTCAGTGAGACTTTGATCTCACTGTGGAGTTTCTGGAGCTTCAGGTCGATGGACATTTCTGGAAAACACAAAAAAAAAATTACGTTTTTAATTAAACATTTAGAAAAACCTAAAGCTGCCCTGCATAAAATAAACCACAAACCAGCCAATAATTCAAACTACGGCCCATATTTACCTTTTTTCTTGGGTCCCACCTCAGTTTTCTTCACATCCTCTTTGTCGGGCCTAAAAGACAGAAACCCGGCGTCAGAATCTCCTCGACCCGGCCGGAGATTTAACAGAACCAAACCTGGTTTCTGCTGCAGGGACCATGAATCCCTGCAGCAGGGCATCATGGTCCGTCTCTCATGGCTGCAGGCTTCCAGTAAAATCTGAACCTCGGCCCAAACTCACTCCCTCGATTCGTCTGCTTTCCAGCGCCGCGCGTCTTTGTCCGGTTCCGAGTTCTGCTGCTTCTTCCTGCCTTTGCTTTTCTGAGACTAACAGAAAGGAGGGTCGTTAAAGAGGATCCCTCGTTAACTCTGCTGGACCGGTACCAGCTGGACGGGAGCGTGGCGCCTTGCCTCATCATCGTCGGAGCCGGAGGAGCCGTCGTCCTTCGCCTGCTTCTTCTTCGTGGCTTCGGACTCTTTCAGCTCGGCCTCCTTCCCCTTGCTGCCCTCCCTCCTCTTCCTCTTTTCCTCCTCTCCGCTCTGCTGCTTGTCGTCCGCTGACCTCTTTCGCTTCCTGTCTGACTCGTTCGTCTCCCTGATAAAAAAAAAGGTAGAAACAGAAAGCGTTGCAGTCAAGAAGGGTTCTGTCTTCTTCCTGGGCGTCCTTCAGCAGCCGCTTCGGGTCGTTTACATTTCGCTTCCGGAGCCGTGCTGGTCCTGCTGGAGCAGAAGCAGCTTCTCCGTTTTGGGCTTCCTGCCTCTGCGTTTAGGACCCTCTCCACCTGGTTGCGTGGACGGAGAAACACATAAAAAAGGTAGAAAATTCATCTGGTGCAACAGAAGAAGTTATGGATCATGTTCCACGTGGAGTTAGAACCGCATTTGTAAAATTATTCAGAAATAAGGGTTCCCAGGATGTTGGATTCCCTCTCCCAGGCTGCCATATTTTTCCTGATTCGTTTTGTTGTAATAAGTATGATTTTCCAGTCATGGTATAAATTAGGGCTGGACGATAATTCGGTAACAATATCAATAATAATAATATCAATAATAGTTCAATAGAATAACAGTTTTCCTTCCTTTTGCAGTCTAGCCCATCAAATATTAATCACTATTAATATTACAGTTGTCACATCCAATCACAACGCAGACCCAGGAACGCTCTGTCACCAAGCCTCGCCCCCTTCACAGAGTTCAACACGTTTTTTTTTTTTTAAAACTTGCAGATTTGGTAAAAAGTTGGTTGAATAAAGGGTTGAGTTTGAATTCTGTGTTTGTGTGTTCTGTACCTCCAAACAGGTTGCTAAGCAACAGCATAAAATGGCCAGAGCTGCACTTAAAATATATGTTTGGAATTTGTTGATAATTATCAATATCGATCAATATGATTTCTATTTTATCGATATGCTTTTCTTCCTATATCGTCCAGCCCTAGAATAAAGTTTAAGTTGTAAAGTGAAATTTTTTGCAAACTTTACAGCTTCACCTTTTACGGTGCAAATATATCCGTTTTTAAACGATTCTGCTGAACGTTCAGATGCTTTTTAATGGATTGCTAATGAAAAAGGCCATTTTGCCAGGATTTTTGCCTAAAATGATCATCTAACTAAACTTCATCACCATCACTTCAGCTGAATCTGATCTGGAGACGGACCTTCTGATAACACATCAGTGAGACGGGTTAAAAAAACCCAGATCGTGCAGCGGCTCAGAGATACAAACACTGCAAAAACGGAACTTAAAATAAGTAAAATGTTCTTAAAATTAGTGTATTTGTCATTGATTTGAGCAGGTAAATAAGATAATTTGCCAATGAAATAAGATTTTTGCACTTAAAATAGGAAGAACTCATCTCCATCTTATTTCAAGTGCAGGATGTCTAATTATCTTATTTTAGGGGTCAAAATACTCATTCCGTTGGCAAATAATCTTATTTACCTGCTCAAATCAATGACAAATACACTAACTTTAAGAACATTTTACTTATTTTTAGATCCGTTTTTGCAGTGAACTCTGAAACGTTGAACCTGCGGTCAGAAAAACTTCAACGATCTGAAGCCCGCTACAGAACCTGTGGTCTGTGACGAAACGCAGCTGGAGAAACAGAACCCAACAAACTGGGATCAACCTGAGGAAGGCAACGACGGGCCGCCGTCAGCCCGGGATTCGGCCCAGAAATTGATCTCCGGCATCTCAGAGAGAATTACAGAAGTTATGCAGAAACAAACCCCGTCAGGACTGACTCTGCATATACTAAAATATCAGATGTCTCCATTTCTGGATCATTGCGAGTGAAATCCTACCTGATGGACTCACAGGACTCCCAGGATCCTCGTCTTTTTCATTCTCCTGCTCACTCTGAGAAACAGATAAATTACAACAAAAGGGTTAAAATCCTTTTAGATTTCTGAAACTCATTCAGGTACTAACTACCACCAACCTTTTTCTTCCTGCCTCTCTTGGGTTTTGAGATATCAGCCGGGTCTTTCTGAGCAGAAACCTGAAAAAAGGACCATAAAGCAGGATTTTATTTCAGTGGATCTCAAACACAAAGCCTCCTTGAACTTCCACTGGACGTTAAAAGCTGCTGAAGTAAGAAAATAAGCTGAATCCAGATCAAATAGACATAATAGAGCCACAGCTCCCTCTAGTGTTCAGCTGTAGTCTTACACTACATCCAATGTTTAATGAGTCAACATTACTCATAACATTAGAATTGATTTCATACTTACCTTCTTTAGGATATTTATTTTTATTGAATGCAATTGCATAAAAAAAATGCTAAATTAAAATCTGATTTTGTTATTTTAGTGTGATAAATTTAGCACGGCTCATTTTGTTTGGTCCAACCCAGACAAAGACCGTCACAGGGATCAGAAGAGAAGCAAAATATGGTTAAAAAGATGAAGAAATAAATCATTTAAAATCAGTGGGATCATGCAGCAGATGGACAGAAAAGCAGGAAATGGACCAAAAACTTTTGTATTTTCATATAGTCGGAGTCAGAAATGCGTGTGAAGTCTGAATCAGTCGGATCTTAAACCACTTTTACTGTTCAGCGCCACTTTCTCCTCAACATTACTGAAAACACAAAAAGCTTTCTCTTAAGATTTCTGTTTGATTGTTATTCACCCCGTAAGAAAAAATGAATAAATAAAAACCTGAAACGGGCCCTCAAATCCAACCCAGCTCTCAGAATCGGTTCTGGCCACAGACAAGATTTCCGAGTCAGTCAGGAGTAAACCCTCGATTGAATAAACAACCAGCAGGTGTAGCATGCTTTTCCACCTAGAACAGGGATGAAATGGCCTGCGCCGCTTCACGGTACCCCGACATGCAAAAGTACGTACATCCTGGTTCTGAGGACCCTGCTCAGACATCAGAGACCCTTCCTCCTCCTCCTCCTCCTCCTCATCATCCTCCTCCTGCTCAGCCTCTTTTCCTGGAACCTGAATGCACCCAAGACACAGCATAGGACGCAGCGCGGTGGGGTCAACGAGTCTTCAAAGGGAGAGAAGTCAGCGAGTATTCTTCTGTCGCACGCCCTGCTCTTTTATTCTGCTACCACAGAACAACTCTACTGTAACAGGGAAACCGTGTCCTCCAGTTATGATGCACACACACATCACATCACAGGGAGCTTTGAGAGACAGAATAAAAGCAAACAAACAAACAAAAAGAAACAAAAAAAGAAGAATCTGGCAACAGAAGAGATTAACTGCAGTGAAAGCAAACTGTATGTATTTACATGGGAATGGGAGACGTGTAAACAAAGCCGACTGAAACTTACTTTGGATTTGATTCCTTTGTCGTCTGCGTCCTCTTCTCCGTCCGCACCGCTGTCCAGATCCTTTTCCATGAAGGAGCGAGGAGGAACGGGCTTCAGAGAAAAACAACGTTTGATTTGATTAATTGAGATTTCTGCACACTGGGAAGTGTGCACTGCGAACACGTGGATATAAGATGACGGGACGGATTCAGCAGGGAAACATCTGGTGATGCTGAACTAAATATTCCTACTGCAGGCTCACAATAAATCCTTTTCTCCCCCCCCCAACACTGACTCAGCAGGAAATTTAAATAAGCCTAATGTGGATAAATCAGATGTGACTCACCACAGATCAAGTAAAATAAAACAAAGTGTCTGTCAATCATCATACACACATTTGTTGTTTTAACTCTAATGTGCTTAATGGCAGAAGCTGATCCATCTGATCACTATGGGAGTCAATACATTGATCCACATCAATATATTGATAAAATGATTATCGATCCAATTATATAAGTGATCCATATCGCCATTTGTATCACTTTGAAATTCAAGCAAGAGACTATAGTGAACAGGTGATCAATAATAATAACTTATTATTACTACAATTATAATAAAAAAATATTATAATTGTAGTAATAATTATTACTACAATTATCATAATAATTTATTATTATGATAATTGTAGTAATAATAATACATTATTATTACTACAATTATCAAAATAATTTATTATTATTATTATTATTATTATTATTATTATTATTATATTATTATTATTATGTAATAATAATAAATCATTATTTGTAGAATGCTTTTTTTTATTTAAATGCCTGATACCTGAGAAATAAAATGGTCAAATAATTTTTTTAAGAGACCATAGTGAACAGGTGATCAATAATAATAATAAAAACAAACATAATATTAATAAACATAGTAATAATAATAAGATAATAATAATAACAAACATAAAAATAATAATAATAATTATTATTATTATTATGCTGTTTGTGATTTAAATGCCTGATAAGCTGAAAAATAAAAATGGTCAAATCATATTTGGGGTTTTTGTCAGTTAATAATGATGTAAATGATAGTGTTAGATTGGCGGATGATTTCACATTGATCGGAAACCTTAACAGACTTTGCGACTAGCAAATATCGTATTGTCATCCAAACAAATCGATATGATATTGTTTTATAATAAAGCTGCAGACTTACAGCCCCGCTGATCACACGGTTATTTTAAACCGTTCATCTTCTCATTTATTTTTTAAAGTGAGAAAATGATCTTCTTCCACTACTGCTTCAAGTTGTGGTGTTCCTCAAGGATCTTGAGACCCGTTTTATTTACATAAATTGAGGCTGTGCAATGTATCTCAAATATATAATCATGAAAATATCAGGGTGTGCAATATTCATATCGCAGCGGGCTGTTTGAAGAGTCATTGTTGGCCAATATCTTCCAAATATTATGAATTTGTGTATTTTTCTAGCTAATGCAATATTTAGCCAGGTGCACATTTTAGGTAAAAAGAAAAATCCCGTCAAATTAACCAGAAAAGCCACGCCCTGACCCACGGAGGAAGTACTTCCTGTTTTGTCTCTTTATTTTTTTTCTTCCTTAATAACAATGTACTACAAATATACGATAATGTGGAAAACAACGACTTAATTGTTGTGTTCTGCTTAGAAATCCTGCTTTTTGTCACTAAATGACATCCAGTGACGCTGAACAACGCGCTACCTTGGGTGCAGTCAGCTCAACCTTTGGGTTGTTTTCGATCTCCCACAATCCTTCGTTGAAGCCTTTCCTCTTGTTGGGTTTTGCGTACTTGTCTTTGTTTGGTTGGTACGGAAAAATGTCTTTCGGACCAAGAAACGCTCTGCAGGTAGGAAAATAACGTCAGTCATGGATGTGAACACGATACCCTGTAAGCCATAAAACATGCAGCAGGTCAGTGTGAGGCTAGACTGGGCCAGACCCTCATCAAACATTCATGTATTAAACAGCTTAACAGCCATTAGTAGTTAAAAAACACACATGAAGCAGATTTTCATTCTGTGTATTGAACTTACTGCATGAAACTAGAATTTGACACATTTGTGTCGCTTCAGATAAACTGTCTTCTCTTTCCTTTGGCTTTAAAAATCATAATACGGCTGGAATGCATGACGTGTTCTTATTTCTATTTGCTCTATGCCAGACGTTTCTTACGTTTCATGGGTGCCAAAGAAAAAGATGGGATACTTGATGTTGGATGGTTTCACGGCACCATCTGGTACTTCATCAATCTGAAAACAAAGGCATAAAAGTTAGACGTGTATTGATGCGCTAAAGGTGGTCGGCGTGCTGCGTGCGTGCGCTTCGTGTCTGCAAAGATCCGGGCGTACTCTTGCAGGCCAGTGAGGATAACCCTTCATTTTGGCAAAGATCAGGTCTCCTGGCTTCCAGTCTCGCGCCATGCTGGATGTAAAACCAAGCTGGGGGAAAAAAACAAAAAAAACAGATAACAATTTTATGAACATTCACAGAAACTTCACTGACATCAGAGCAGCATCATTTGAAGGCCAGGCTTTAGTCCAACATGTCAGAGACGGTTATTAATTAAAAACTATATCACCAATGTACAGCAACTTAAACGAATCTCTAAAAACCCGTCAAACTAGGGCTGAGTATAATCATTCTTTTGATCCATTGTATATATAAAGATTCACTGTATATAACTGTATGCACCTTTCCTACTCTGCACCTTCTTGTATGAGCCGATGTGGCAAGTGAATTTCTCCAGTGTGAGATCAATAAAGACTATCTTATCTTATCTAGGATGAGCCGATTCGATACGACTCTCCATACATAGCTCAGCTCGATTTGACTCCAACATCAATATTTATTACTTTCAAATGAATGCTTTAAAGTCGCTCAATCAACAAAACTAGCCAAATATTAACTTATATTTATGTTCAATTTGTTGAACACTGATATATTAACAGGAAAACAAAGTGCATTTGGTTCAATGCATTTAACGTATCACAGAAACCAAAAATATGACCAAACGTCTGATTTTAGGGATGAAGGCGCTTCTAAAATCCTGTCAGCCGTTTTGCAAATTCGTCTCACTTGCTCTTCCTCTCTGTGAACAGTAATGACGCGCTGTAATAACGCCCCCTAGGGGTTGGGAGGTATATCGATACTGAAAGCCAGAACATCGATATTAAATCGTTTTTAAAAACATCGATTTTTATGCACAGCCCTAATTCTAACCATTCCACCTTTAATGTGTTTTAAAGTGATTTAATGGGGTCAACGTATAATTGTGAAGTGTTGTAAAATAATGTTTTTCCCTCTACAAATTGGAGACAGTGTGACTTTAAGGCCACCTCTGATGCTCTCCTTGCAGGGCGTGTCCAGGTAGGTGCACAGCCGCCTCTTTTTAGGTTTGTATGTTGGGCTTTTTCTTTCAACAAGAGGATTTCTTCTTGCCGCCTGTTCATACAGGCCAGAGGAGTGTGGAGGGCTAGTTGTCATGTCCACACATTGTCCCACCTGAGCCGTGAATCGCCACAGCTCCTCCAGAGTTACCACAACTCTTCCTTTAATCACTGCTCTTCTTACCCAGTTAGGTTTGGTGCCATGTCTAAATTATCTCCCCCCCCCCTTTTTTTTTAAAGAAAATAAATTGAAAAGCGTTCTCTCAGATGTCCAAAGCTTGGAATATTGTTTTAGAACCGAACCCTGCTTCAAATCCCCCCCACCCCACACTTTCTACTGGGCCGGTCTGCTGGGCTCCATGATGCTGCTGTTTTCTAAAAAAAAAAAAAAAAAAACTCCCTGCAGCCGTCAGAGAAAAGCTGCTTTTAATATCCAATTAATTAATTAAATGAATTAATTAATTTCATTAATTAATTACACACAGGTGGATTCTGGTCTCTGTACGCAATTCATTTTATTAAAAGGAGAATCAGCGATAATGAGGCTGCTTACAAAACGACTACAGAGGAAAAATAAAGAGATAAACGTATAAATTTGACGGTTGTAACGTCATAAAATGTGAAAAAGTTTAAGTGGTTGGAAAACTTTCCATAGACAGAGTTTGCACGGCCGATGTGATTACAAGCAAATGTAAGCTGTAGGATGATGGTCGGGATGTTAACTCACTTCAGCTAGCTTAAAGTTAGCAAACAAAGCTACATTCGGAGCTAACTCACCTGCGGCCTGCGTAGGCTCCTTATGAGAAGGGAGGCTGTTAGTAGCGGGGGAAATTAGGCTTGTATGAGATATTATTTCACCGGTAAACACAGCCGCTCCTTTTCCGCAGAGCCGACGCACGTTTTCCGCTCCCGCGCAGGACGTCGCCGGACCGAACCACCGCGCTGCGGAAACACGGGGGTGTCCGGTTAGCTAACACGACGATGCCGCTGCCAGGTTTTCATTAAATACTGCAACAATTCATCACTACACAGTCTTTTCAGAAACCCGAAAACATGACGTGTATTTTTTTTATGTTAGCGTTGGGGCCATGCTGCTACAAGACATAATTTAGTTGCGTGAATATGTGAGACTGCGCTGCCAAATCAAAGATTGTTTGGTACAGCGAGATGGATTGCGTGAGAAAGAGCTGAGCAACGTTAATCTAATAGACAAATAGCTCAGGTATGAATATTACGGGTTAAATAAAATTGAGATTAAAACAGGTAAGTGAAAAGGTAAAATGAAAGGACATCAAATGCAATATTTGGTTGCAAAATGGATTTAAAATGACTGTCGTAAAAAGCCTCCTTTTTTAGTACATGGAAAACGAAGCAGAGTGGGTCCTCTGACACGTTTCAACTATCCTTTGCCCATCTTTGGCAGTGATGTTGATCATGAGCAACGCTTCTCCTTCGGTTCGGAGCGTCACCAGAACAATCTAAACCGAAATGTTTAACACGTTTGGTAAATTATCTGGTTTATAAATTATAAACCAGAATCAGCTTTAATAACCAAGTTTGTGAAACAAGCAACGAATCTGACTTCAGTCCCGCTTTGCTCTCAGTGAAGATATACCAGTTATAAATATGTGAAAATGGAATATCTAAATATGTTTTATTATGTAAATATGCATATTTTTTTAAAGAAACGTTAATATCAAACAATCACACAAATTAATATTAATATAACTTGTAACAACAACAACAACAACAATAATATTATTAATAATAATAACACAGAATATTATAACAAAATAGTATCTGTATAACATTTTAAATCTTGTACAGATGCTGAGGACTAACACGAAGTGTTTGGTACACATCAACAGTTGCGCCGTACTTTTCTGTTCTAATAAGTACTTAATTTCTGCTGTGCAACTTATTTCTAAATGTAGTTTATTTTTCTTTATTTTTCATAATCTATTTTTGCATTTTGAGGGTATTCTCTATGAATACTTTTCCATGGATGTTTTTACTCTATGTCTGTGTGAATTATGAGCCAATGTCTTACCAGAAAATGTCAATATGGTTACATAATGACAATAAAGACTGCTGATTATTCTTGATTCTTTAAATTAATTAGGCCTTTATGGCTCTGTTAGGCACACTGAAAACCATCAGAAGCAAAGATGGACAAAGCAAAAGCGACACCTGTTTGGATCAGTTTGCAAATTGCAACAATAGTGAAAAGAGGACACAACGGACTCAGAGACTAATTTAATATAAATATCTAGCTTTCATTCTACAACCTTCGCTACACAGTTTAAGATCTAGACAACGTTTTAAATTATTTACATATTCATTTTTTTTTTTTTACCTCCAGATAAATCTGAGATCTTGTGTATTTCTTGTGGCATTATTTAGATTCTGATGATGTGAAAGATATGCAGTGACCTCTGGTGGAAAAAAGGTAGTATAACACTTTGAATGTCTGAATACATCTGACAGATTTTTATCCATAAAGTGCAATAAACTAGGAAAACGTACATAGCGGCATAGTGCTTTTTTTGTAAATAAATAAATTAATAAAATAAAAAATTTTGTTTTCTTTCACAATGAATTCACTGCACATTTCTTTCATTCCGGTCAAAAAAATTGGCCTATTGTCCACTCTTCAGTTGCTTGTTTAATCATTAAGGCTCTGAGGAACTTCCTGCTATCACAACAATCATATAGATAAATGAAAGTGACCTTGATGTAAGCGTCCACAAAGTGTAGGAGTGTTACAAAGACAATGGACGCTGATAGCTGAAGGACAGGCACATCATCCACTGGGTCCCAGAGAGGGGGGGGGGTGAGGGAGAAGAAAGGCCATGCGGGGCCAAAGGAGGCTGGATGAGACAAAAGAAAGAGAGGTAGGTGGAACTCAGGTTGGTATCCAGGAATAACCACAGGAGCAACCGGGCCCCCTACCCAGCCTGTGAGGTGAGAGACCTCAGCTTTGGACGGTAGCCAGCTTAGAGGGGTTTCTGCTCTGACACACTACCACGGCAGAGGCCATGGATGGAGGTGTGGAGAGATGACAGGAACGCGTATCCTTCACCTCGACTGGCGAGGTTATGCCAGAACATCCCAGCCCACTCTGTCTCCAAGGGCCACAAAAGTCCTGTTATCCCCTCTCACTCATTTGTTAAGCTGCCTCCCTTCTTTTCAGAGTCCTCGCTCACGCTGGGAGGCTCTGCGCAGGAGTGGTGGTGTTTAAATCACCTCCCTGCTTCAGTGACGTCCTCTGACCACTGTGACAAGACAGCTGGATTTCATGAAGGCCCTCATTTGCTTTAAAGCCATACAGCAACATAAAGGTGAGCCTGTTAAAGTGCCCCGCTCATAAATTACCTGAGCTCTGGTGTTACGGCGCTGCAACATAAAAAGCTGTGAAATGTTGTTTGACTTCAGCAGCGGTGGTGCCAGCTGATCTAATTGCAGTTTTTCTTGGCTCTGCACTAAAGACCCCCCCCCCAAATTAGCATTTTCTCACATGGTTAGGGCCACTGGGGTATTTAACATTTTGTGGTTCCATAAGTGTCAAAAGCAGCATAAGTAGAGATTTTCTGCTTCATAACCACATTTTTACAAAAAAAAAAAAAAAACACAGGATGTTTCTTATTTCAGCTTCTCCATCTTTAAGATAAAAGATTGCCTTAATGATAGAGGAGTTAAAATAAACCAGTTAAAACATGTTCATTAGTGGCCTTGACTAGTTGGAAAACTTTGTACTTAGCATGCTGGTTTTAACGTAAGTAACTTGAATTGAGCATAGTTCCTCCTAATATCATTAAATGCTTTTTTATATAAGAGAGGAAATTAAAGAAGTAAACCCTTTGCTTCTTTTTGGAAAGAACAGTGGCGACATTCACCTTCAAAGGTAAAAGCTTGCTGACTGCTGTGTTTTCATGTGTGAGTGTGTGTGTGTACTTGTATTTGCAGGTGGGTGAGAACTTTCAAATATTACCACCAAAGTGAGGACTTTGATGTAAAGTGAGAACCTTTTTTTTTTGTCTTCACTTTTTTTTGGGAGGCCATGGGTTAGGTTTAGGTCTGTCGTGCTCCGGCCGGGTCAAGCTCCACAATTCCAATCGTAGCAAAAAGGAAATAGAATGCCAACAACATCCGGTTTGTCAAAGTTAAATAGTGTAAATAGATAATGTTAACCACAAAATGAAGACATTTAAAAAAATATTCACAATAAAGTTAAATGTTTTAATTAAATATCGGATGCAAAGCACTCCTCTTGCACCAAATAAGGAAGCAAATTTGTAATTTCAACATTCAGTCTAAAATATTGTAAACTTCTCTAAATAGATTTGCATTCTGTTTGTAATGACGATGATCATGTGAACTCATATCACTCACGCGTGCTCTCCTCAGTTTCCAAGGAACTTTGGATAGAGTAACTGCGGATGAAGTATAAATCTCATAAAGTTTAAATCTATTTTCGCTGAAACTTGTATGCAATGCATCGGATAATGAAAGCAGATGCAAGCATATTGGTAAATTGGTGCAAAATGAAACATGATTTTGGTGCTTATCAGAACAATACATGATACAGAAAATACAGTAATTTCACGTACAATATCCTTATTGGAAAAAATTTAATATCAAACTTATATGACTGGATAATCATCAGCGAAACTAAACTACTGGAAGAAACATAGAAAATGCTTGTGATGACACAAATGTAAGACATATACAGACTATAACCAAGTCGGAGGATAAAATTACAAGTTGCATGACCATTATATCTGCAGAAATAATGGTCAGAAATTATAATAGGGCATAAACTGTTCAAAGAATACTGCCATCCATCCATTTTCTGTACCCACTGATCCGTGCAGAGCTGCAGGGGGTTGTTGCTTATCTCCAGCAGTCAGTGGGTGAGAGGCAGGGTACACCCTGGACGCGTCGCCAGTCCATCACAGGGCAGAAAAAGGTCATGTTTAGTTAAATGAATATATCTGAATCTCCCTGTAAAATCACCCTGAAAAATAACCGATAGTTGAAAAACAATAATTTCTCAGCGAAAACACAAAAAGTCAAAATTTCAGGCTGATTTGATTTCTTCGATACTTTGGTAAAATGACCAGTTTTGGTTTGAACATTCTTTTTTTTTTTTTTTTCCTCCCAGTGTCCTGTCTAGCACTATGGCAATAGGAATTGATGTCTCAATGCCAGATAGAGCTCGACAGATTTTGCTTTTACAAGTGGAGCGAACAACTTTCGCCATAGTGCTCCACTTGATTTATGCTTGTAAATAGCTTTATTGTTATTCCTGCAGGGAGAATTTCAAATTATATGGACATTACAATGGGAGAGTAAAGGAAGAACAAGAAGTGAGAGAGAAACAAAAAAAAAGAGAAGAGGTGAAAGAAAAAAGAGATAAAAGGGAGAGAATGATAAAACCTTCTCCGTCTGCTCCATCACCTGGAAAGAGAGATGCAAAAAGAACAGCACAACCAACAGACATAAAGCAACAGATACAATCGAATAACACATAGATGCCATTGCTAAATCATATATATTATTATGTAAGCTGACATGTGTAATGTGATACTTGAAAAAAGAAAGTGAAAGAACATAAATAAATAAATAAATTATAAGCTTACTGTATATAAGTGAACATTTAATACCTGGTTTGAACATTCTTCATAGAGACGTTGGCTGAAGGGCACCTTCTCTGGACTTGAATGAGGGATGGTGTCCTTCAGCTCGGGTGTGTGTGTGTCGTCCACATGGATTGGCATCCTTCCCCTTTCAGCTGGCAACCCTTCAGCATGTTTTGGGGGAATGGACACGGATGCCACCGGAGGATGATGAAGTAGTCACAAGGCAGGTCAGTAGATTCATTAACAACAGAGCCACATCCCTGCAAAAATAAAATAAAAATGGTTCTGTTGGACGCCGACTTGGCTAAGAGAACCTAAGCGATGATCTTGTTGTACCAAATAAGCGGGAACGTAGGAAGTAAATGTCATCACGTTTAGGTGCTGAAACTGATGAGTTTGTTGCAGGGAAGTTGAGAAAAGGCGTATGTGTGTGTGTGATTTTTATAACACAGAGGAAGCTCCAAGAGGCGGGACAGAGGACAGGAGGAGGGAGGAGGTGCTGGAGGAGACGGAGAGACGAGAGGAGTCAGGCCCTTGGACAGCAGGTGAGGATGTGAAGGCAGGGCGTGACAGATGCTTCTGTCAGCGTTCCAACAGTCGTCGCTTTGTGGGAGCAGTGCAGATGCCTTCTCCTCCCTCCTCTCCCACCCCCCCAGCACCTCCCTTCCACCCGACAGGCCGTGATGAGGCGATAACAAGACAGGAGCGGTCCTCTCAGCAGTGAAGTGACCACACTGGCACAGTGCTACATGCAGACGGGAGTAGCGGGGTGATGGAGAGGTCCAGGTCTGAGCCCAGGGCCTGAGGAGGCCTCAGCGGAAGGAGGAGGGGGGGGGGGGTTATAAATGTGGGGGTCATTGCACGAGGACAGGGGAAGGGCTCTCTCGCTGGGCTGTGGGAACCAGCTGAGACGTGGGGTCCATGGCGGTCCTGCCTGTGAGGAAAGCAGATGTTTTCACTCGGGGGTGTGCCAAGTTTGCAGAGCAACCTTCAGCAGCTTGGAGGTCAGGTCTTTAATAAGGGGGCTGAGCGCAGGACATTTTGGAGGCAAATGCTTCAACTTTGATAGAACAACATATTAATTATAATGGCAGACCGTGGGGCAGAGGGTTGTAGCGGAACATCCCACCCCACTGGTTTGGAGCCTCCGTCGGGCTGACATTCGCCAAGACTGGCTGGCAGGATTGCTGCTGTCCCAGCAGCAGCCCAGTCCTTCAAGCAGACCCCACTCATGCAGAGGCAGCAGTTTGGACCGCATCAACCAGAACTGATTATCACACCGTTTGTCAGGCCGAGGCTATGAGGCAAACCGTTGGGCTTGGATTATAAAACAAACATCAAAATTAACATTTCACTAAAAACTGTGCTATTTACAGTAAACAGCATATATTTTCTATGTGCTCTGTGATTTTACACAGTTCAGCTGTCTTTAAAAAAAAATAAAATGTTGGTTTTTGTGTTCTCCAACAAGTTCACTGCTGGCTATAGAGTGTCTACTAAACCAGTAGATCTTTTTATTTAGTTATTGTGAATATATCTTTTCTGTAGACAGAAATGTGACAATACACAAAAACAATACACAAAAACAAATATATAAATGTTGCTCTGTGCATTTGAAATAAACAAGTACAATTAAGTATTTTTTATGGAAGACATCTGGAAATAAAACTTCTGCAAACTTGATAACATTGGCTTCAAGAAAGACTAAGTTGAAAAGCTATCAACAAAAAATCTAAATAACTAGCAATAAATAAAAGAAGAAGGTATTATGTTATATTTGATATAATTTATTGTCTTCGAGTAATTCCTTTTTATTCAAATCTTTATATAAGCTTCTTGATCTTTATTTATTTTTTCTTGCTTTGTGACTTTATAGTTTTTTTAAGATCAGAGCTTTAAATCAGCAGGTTTGAGGTTTACAGTAGATTTAGGATGAAATTAAAAAAATGCATATTTATAACATGTTTTGTGTAAAATAAATGAGAAACATTGCTTGTGTCTAACAGACTTCTTATATCAGGTTGCGTTTATGTAGTCTGTATATTTCACATTAAAAACACAATAAATGATTGAATTCTCTGAAAGACTTGAAACCCAGATCAAATCAAATCAAAACTTTATCGTCTACCCCTGAAAATGTATTTGGATGCTTGGCAACAGATTTAGCGACACCATTATGAACATGTAAAGCTTTTGAATGAATCTGTATTTCCATGCAAGTATTTCATCCTTAAAATGTTAAAAAAAATCAAACTTTTAATCTGAGTAGATTAAATCAGCAGGGAGAAAAAAAATCTGATGTCAAGGAATAACGGGTTTTTACAAAATCACCGATGGAACAGCCACTGGCACATCAAACCCCTATAATATGACTCTAAGATGGTCAGTTGAGTAGAACTTTTTCCATTTATTATGAATATAATGCAATCAGAAGCCTTTTTCTATTAGTGCCTCTCCAAAATAGGAAAGACTAGCTTTCATGCAATTAACGTAAGACTCAATTAAAGTTTAAGTGGCTGCACCTGTAAAGTTGAGGTATTTGCCTGTACAGGAAGTTATTGGCATAATAACTGCCTTGAATAATACAATCAATCAAGTGTTCAGCCTACATTTCATGTTGTGGCCCCAGGAGCCCGATGGTAATGGAAACTGGGGGTTCATCCGGGATTATGCAACTTCCCAGGAGCAGAAATTGAACAGGTTTAACGCAGACTATTAAATGTAGTCCAAACCAAGTGGCTGTCAGTCAACCAGGCAGGAAGCCATATACATTTCCAGAGCATAATTCCTCACAGGTTTCAATATATATCTATAAAAAAATCATCAGCTCACTAATTTTCCTTGTCAGTCGTTAAGCCCTGATGCGTTTTACCGTACACTTTCTAATTTCAACTTTACAAGCAGTTTGTTAGTTACAATCAGCACCAACTTCTTCAAAGCATCTGTTTTTTTTTTTTTCAAGCAGCGCCATGAACGACAGTTTAAAGGCCTGCGCGAAATAGGACAATTAGTTTCATCATGGAGCCACACCGATAAAGGAAAAAAAGTGATCATAAGACCATCACTTCCCAGCCTGATGAGTTAAGAAGGGAGTTTCACCTCGTCTCAACCTTTGCATTGATTTTTGAGAGAGTGGGAGATCTGGGGATTACTTCGGAGAGCAGCGATGAAGACCTAGCTTATTTGGTCTTTTTTGTATTTGGCAAATGGGCTTGACAAAGATGGAGGAGACAAAATCTAGGGCTTACAAACGCGGCACCCAATCGGGGGAACTTGAAAGTAGCGTTGGTATGGGAAGCTGGGATAGACGGTGCCTCATTTAGGAGCGGTGCGTTTGGACAGGGCAGCATAGGGAGATGCTTAAAGTAAACCACAGAGGCCCCAACAATCGCCGGGAATTGAGACGTTTTAAACCTTTAACAGGGGACTGTGATCAAAGCGCCAGCAGATCCTCACTCGAGTGTGAAAGAGGAACCGGAGGGAACAGAGGGGATTGGGAGGGGATCACGGCAGGTTGAAAACGTAAAATCAGCACATTAGCTTTATAAGGGCATCAGAATATAGATGATCTGGGGATCATTGGACCCATGGGGAACCAAAGAGAATCTAATATGTACCGAGCTGAAGCGGAGGAAAAATGAGGCCACTGCTGACAGAAAAGCCTCCTTTATCAAAGATTCAGTTAGAGAGGATTTTTTCCCCCTAAATTCCCATGGAAAATATCTTCATACACAAGATGTAGTTGAAAACTTTATAATTTATTGCCACCTTCTAGCTAACGGAGTTACATTACAAACGAGTGACTTTCATCATATCCAAGTTTTCGGGAGGTTTGCCTGAAAGTTTGATTGTTTTATCTGGTCAGAGAAAGAAAAGCAAAAGAATAACAGCTGTATGATGCCGTGTTTTTTTTCAGATCTGATAACTTTAAACTCAACATTCAGACCTTTAATCTCCTTCTGTTTTAGACACATCTTACATAAAGCAGAACCGAGTCAGATTCTTTCACCTTTCCTTTGCTGCTACCTCCTGCAGTTGAAGAAAATGCTGGAAAAGGGATCCTTGTGATGCTGAATTATAAATCAAAGAACATTTGAATGAAACCATTTGCTAATTGCTCCTTCGCTCATTACTCTCCTCACCGAATCACTTCCTATCAGCTGATAGTTTAAAAGAAGCAGATAAGATGCTTTGAGGTAATCATGTGCCGGAGATTATGAGAGTGAGTCTCAATAAACTAAAAATACTGGAAAAAATGTATTAAAATAATTCAATAAAAATGAAACCCCTCTTAAATGTGTTCATCACACACAAAACAATTTGTTTCAGGTATTTATTTCTGTTGTTTTAAAGATTTCCAAATAAAAAGCACTCTTTACCTTTATCTGAAAGGGGGACCTTAAACATTGAGCAACAGTTTGGTCTTTTTTTCCTCAGCCCACATAAGATGTTTCACTCAGGTGTCTTAAAGGGGACCTATTGTACAAAACTAATTTCCAGCACGTTTTTGGACTTCCATTTGGGTCTCTGCTGCCTCTAGAAACAGTCCAGGCACACACAAAATGACAACAACAACCATCCAGCCAATTTCAGCAATGAGTAAATGTATTTTATTGGTGTTTAGAAAACCTCCTATTACGTCACAATCGGCGCCCACTGCCCCTCACCAAGCAATCCAAGCAGAGCTCTGAAGGTTTAATCACTGTATGCGCTGTAAAATGGCTGTTCAGCGTGAAAAAAAAGTGTTATTTAGCACAAACTAATGCTAATGGACTACTGATAGCCCTTAAGATAAGATAAGATAAGATAAGATAAGATAAGATAAGATAAGATAGTCTTTATTGATCTCACAATGGAGAAATTCACTTGCCACATCGGCTCATACAAGAAGGTGCAGAGTAGGAAAGGTGCATTCAGTTATATACAGTGAATCTTCATATATACAATGGATCAAAAAGAATACAAAAAAAAAAAA
Source organism: Fundulus heteroclitus (assembly GCF_011125445.2). Classification (NCBI taxonomy): domain Eukaryota; kingdom Metazoa; phylum Chordata; class Actinopteri; order Cyprinodontiformes; family Fundulidae; genus Fundulus; species Fundulus heteroclitus. The sequence goes on along the minus strand of NC_046365.1, from coordinate 40,020,930 downwards.
AAAATACAAAAAGAACTGATTGAAAACTTACTGATTATGAAAGAAGGACGCTTTACTTCTTGAACTTCTGGGTCTGACTCAAGGTCAAAGATGCACTGTTGTACCACTGTGCACCTATTTGCAGCCATTTTCACATGTGTAAAGAGTGTAAACATTAAGTTGGGGGGGGGGGCAGCTAGAGCTTATTTGCATAAAAGTGACAGAACCATAAAAACAGCTCATTCTGCGAGGGGGGAAATCTCGTTGTCTGAGAATAATTATGTGCAAAAACTGTAATGATAATTTTTTGTATAGCGCGTTGACCTATCCTAAAAGTTTAAAAGGAAGCAGGATGGATCCCCTTTAATGTGTCCTGGATGCATCTGTGTCTGCTGGTTTTTGAAGCACAGCAGTCCAGGCCATCTGATTCAACATCAAACTCTTGAATACTCTTTCCTTCACAATCCTGTGGCTATCTGTGCTGCATGTTTATCTTTCTCTGTCTTACTTTTTTCCTTTCACTCAACTTTCTAATCGATATGATTAGATACAGCACTCTGTGAACTATCAAATTCTTTTGCAATGACATTTTCAAGCGTATGCTCCTTACAAAGTTTGTCGGTGATTGCATGGCGACAACCTGTTTTCTTTGTTAAAATATATGTCTTATTGATCTTATGTAATATTTAAATTTTCTAAGAAACATAATTTTTTCGTTTTACTTACCTGTAAGCCATAATCCTAAAGAAAACAGAAATAAATTCTTGAAATACACATAACACTTAGTATCAAATAAAATAAATGTTACTTTTTGGAATTAAATTAATAAAATAAATTAACCTTTCAACTAGACTGTAATTTACAGGGATGTCTTATTCTCCTCTGATTGCAATTTGTATTTGCAGACATGAACTCTCATAATATTACACTCCTAACAGACCTGCATGGCTACCAAAGCTGCTCTTTCTTTCCTTCCCTCCCAGAGAAGGTATTTTTATCTCCAAACCCTCTCCTCTCCTGGATTTGTGACTTCCTCGTCCTCTTTATGTCCTCTGAGTGTCATACTTTACGCCCCCACCGCTTCTGCGAGGCGAACCAATTCATCACCGGCCAAAGAAGGGCCTTCACTTTGTCTGTTTTCCCGGCTCTCGCTCCATAGGTCGGTCTCCTAATGAAAGGGGGTGTCGCGTCCCGGCCGGTCCACCGAGACTGAAAGGGGCCAAGAAGTCCAGGTCCAAGTCCAACGTGGTGGAGAGGTAATTATCCCTGCGGTGGAGCAGAAAGCAACACGCGCCTACGAGCCTCCCGAGTGTTAGAAAGGCCGCTGAACCTGGGTGCCGTGTGACCTGGTCGACTCTGAGCGCCTTGGCCTTGGTCGCGGATACCGGTGAAAGGATGGGAGGGACGGTGCCAGGCCCAGCAAAGACCAGGCTGGGGGGGGGGGGGGGATATAAGGAGATGGGAGAGGCTTTGACAGGAAGAAGAATGGACTGTCAGGGAGAGATAAATAACGAGCGTAAAGCGGGCAGCAGGTGACCCGCGGCAGGGCTGCCTCGTTGGGACAGTGACCGACTGACCTCTGGGCTGGCTCTCGCGGGGGCCACCCACTGGTCACCTGCTTCCCCTCCGTCATCACACAGCAGAGGCTGGGATGGATAAATCACCGGATGAGTAATGGAGAGACACAGGCATTTAAAAGTGATAAACTGGGTTGATTTGGTCTGACCAGAGCGTTAGACCAAGGGATTAAAACAAAGACTGTTTTTTTTTTTTTTTCAAGAAAAGGTGACCCACAAAGTACTTGGATTAATTAGTACTTTTGCAGTTATTATGCAGCACAGTTACTTAAATGATAATAGTTAAAATTACAAATTACATATGTATCCCGTGATGTTTAATGTATTATTTCTAACAAGCACCCTCCATTCATAATAGAGATTCCAGTAAGTTTAAAATCCCTTCAAGTTATTTAATTATTTCAAAGTGGCAGCATAATATCACACAAAAAAAGATTATAATTTTTTTATTTACAAGCAGTGTATCCAAGTTCGATTAATCTAAGCGACCCAGGGCTTGTTTTTGTTTCTGAAGTGACTTGTAAATTTTGTGAGTTGCAGGTTGTGGTTTTTACGGACTTTTTTTTTTTTGTTTTTGACCATGAAGTCGCCTGTTTGGGCTATAAAATAAGCGAGAGCTGAAACATCTGCACAGGCTGAAGGCCTTTGGTCTCAGTCAGAAAGCTCTTTTTCCACGCTGTAATAGAGAGCATCATAAGTTACGGCGTTTCTGCCTGGTTTGATAACCCGTCTGTCCAAATGAAGGCCGAACTTACTTGTGTTACTCAGCAATAAACAACATCAAACAGTAAATTGTGGAATAGGCAACTGCATTCAAAAACTAAACTGACATGCTTCTTTTATGTACCGTATTATGTATTTTTCTTATGATGGATTCTTTATAGAAGGGTTTTTATAGAATGTTTATTTTATTAATTTTTTTCATTGTTAATGAAATGCGACATGCTTCTTTATGTATCTATTTTTCTTATAATGTAATTTTTATAGTAGTGTTTTTACGTGTGAATGTACTGTGACAGCCATGGTTTGGACTATGCAGCAGCCAGAGTCTGTACCCAGGACAAATTTTCTTTGGGACAATAAAGTTCATCATCATCATCATCATCATCATCATCATCATCATCATCATCATCATCATCATCATCATCATCATCATCATCATCATCGTCATCATCATCATCATCATCATCATCATCATCATCATCATCATCATTACGAGGCAGCAGACAGCCAGAATCGTAGCAATTAGTGGCTGTGAGGCTCAACGTTTGTTTCAGGCCGGACCCAGCAGCCATGTTTGTTGCAGAAGAACTCAGTCTTGGTCTCGTCTGTGTGAAGCATGTAACAAAGTCTCACAGTCCCAGCAACATCTACAAATGCTGTTTATTTTTGTGATGGTAGGACAGATGCGGCTTTTTTGCGTAACATGCAGGTAGCATGCTCTGATTGTCATGGTGTCCTCTAGATGCCACTATCTGCTGCGGTTCTGCAGCACTGAGGCTTTATTTCACAACATTATCAGGTGGTTGTATTGCTCCAGTACTGTCCTGTACATACATGTTGTATTTAAGCGATAACTGTGCTGTTAAGTAACACTCATAAGATTACTTAGAGGGTGCTCTGTCTTCCCAGGTAAACTAACACCTATCTGGAACGTATCTGGAAAAATGCTGATATTCTAAAAATATAAACAATAAACCACACGACATGGTATGATGAAGGGATACTAGTTAAAGCGCTATACAAGTACAAGCCATTTACCACTTAAAACCATTTTATAATGTAGGTTTAATACAGCCCACTGGGAATTAAACCTTCATCCCATTGTTGTTGACTTACTTAAGGCCTCTTCCTCCAACCTGATCTCTAAAGACTTAGACTTAGACTTTCTTTATTGTCATTTTGTATGCACAGAGTGCATACAGAACAAAATTTCGTTTTCATACAGCTCAGAAAAATTGCAGTAACTCTACAGGATACGTTGCTGTGAATTTACAGTACAGGATTAAAATGCAGTAATAAATTGCAGTAATTTACAGGATAAATTCCAATTGATTTCTGGATAAAGTACAGCAGTGATTTAACATTAGACAGTTAAAATGTAAACAAATATGCAGTAAAATGACGAAGTTCATCAGAGGCAACAATAAAATTTTCAAAATGGAAAGATGACCGTGAATTAGAAAAAGACAAATACTTTTGGTCTCAAGTAGGTTTAGTTTAAAATGACTACAAATATACTACAGTTGTACAGTGCTACAGTTAAGATTCTACACACTTACACGCCAGTTATTTACACCAGAAACTGAATGATCCAAATGGGTCTCACACAAACCAATTAATGCTCACACTGTACAGGTGATGCTGTAGATTTTCATGCACTTTGGCTCTGTGCACCTGTGCATACGCTCTCCGGACTGCAGGTTAAGTGTTTGTTGTTTTGTGTAAACGGCCCTGTAGTTCGACCTGTGCATGGTTTCTGGTCCTCTGTGGCTCCTGCATGTTTATTGAAGGACTGCAACCTGGGTTCTGTTCGCCGGCGTTATTCCCAGAATGGCGCTGCGGTTGGATGGGTGATGGGTCCAACATGGACCCCATTATAATCTAAATAAATTATATAATCATTATTAAGTATTACTTATTAAGTACTAATTAACTGCAGCAGGGGGGCACATTCTTTTTTTCTCTTCATAGAAGGTACACCTGGTCTGGCGTTCTGTTAGCTGTGACATCATCAGGGGAGGCAGATCATCCTCTATTACCATCTAACATAGAAAGTACTCCTGGGTCAATGTGAGCTTCTGAGCTTTCTGTGTCTCTGCTCTGTCTTCTCTAAGCCCCAGTGGGTCGAGGCAGATGAGCGTTCACACTGAGCCTGGTTCTGGTTCTGCTGGAGGTTCTCCTCCCTGTTAAAGGGGAGTTTTCCTCTCCACTGTCGCTTCATGCATGCTCAGTATGAGGGATTGCTGCAAAGCCATCAACAATGCAGACGACTGTCCACTGTGGCTCTACGCTCTTTCAGGAGGAGTGAATGCTGCTTGGAGAGACTTGATGCAACCTGCTGGGTTTCCTTAGAGAGGAAACTTTCTCACCAACCTGGAGGATCTGATGGAGTCTGACTTTGGAAAGACCCTTGAGATGACATGTATCATGAATTGGCGCTATATAAATAAAATTGAACAGAACTATATCGAACACATTGAATTACACGTATGTTCGTGCACATGGCCTTCTGCTAACTTGACTTTTAGCTATTTAGTTGTTTCCATCTTGATTTCTGCCATTTTCTGTCATCTTATAGGGATTAACACTGTATTGGTTATATTTCTTTTTTGTGTAGTCTGTTTTTGTGTCAAAGATATAGGCTTTAATTTTCATCCTGACCCCTGGTTGATGCGCCCGAGTGAGCTTGACTTTCTTTGCGCTGTGACTGATATCTGGTGATGATGGTTTTGTTGCGTTTTTGTCGTCACGGCGTCGGCGATCGTATCTGACAGAACAAAACATCACCTGACTTAAATTCTTAGATCTATTTTTTGTCATGAAAAAACTATATTTAAATTGTTCAGTCACAGGAAAGTTACATTTATATTTAATTGTTGAGTCTCTGAGGTCAAAACAAGCATCTCCTCCTCCTCCTCCAATCCTCAACTTACACAAAGTTTACACAGACAATCTAGCAGAGGGTCCATAAATTAAAGCGCAAACTTCTCCTGAAAAACAGCCCTCTGGCAGTTTTTATAACCCTCTCGACTGTTTTCATCATGAACCAGCGTCTGAGTCCGTAATGTAATTTAGTTGAGTGAGCTGCCCGGGATGCCCATCATTCCCTCCATCTCTTCCTGCTGGTATCGATCTTTGTCTCGGACCAATTAGACATCTGCCTCCACAGGAGCTGTTGCACCCCTGTCTGCACCACTGGGCAGGGTTTGTTCAGTGACAACAACACTTTCCCCTCCTCAGGATCACAGGAAGTAGGTTTCCTCTGAAGCAGCTGTGACTAAAAATGATCAAATTACAGAATAATTCAAAACTTCACAAACTACTTTCTGTATGCTGATAAGTCCTACGTGGATTTATCTGTGTATGTTATTTATTTCTGTTGTCCAAAGAAAAAAAAAATCTATAAGCTACATCTTTACATTGAGGGTTTATGTTTCCTTGTTTTTCTGGAGTCTTTTAAAAAATATATTTAAATACAGCTGTGTTATTGTAATCATTTGCCCTACATCCTTAGCTCAAATACATACGCAAAGGGAAAAAGTGGTTAAAGCAGAACAATTGTGAAAAAATTAATAATGAATTAATAACATTAAATAATTTAAAAGAAAGGAAAACAATCTGATAAAACATAAATTACTGATTTTAATTATTTAGTGTTACAGGTTTGTCATGGATATGTGAAACCTGTGTCTGGACTGAAGGGAAAATAATTAGTCTCCTTTGCTTTTTCTAAAACTTGAATGTCTCAGATCATCAAACTAATTTTAATTTCAGACAAAGATAACTTTATCAGGTAAAAAATACACAGCGTTTAAATGACAATTTCATTTATTAGTGGAAGATGAAACTAAAATTTTCCCCCTAAAACCTAATTACTGGTTGTGCCTCCATTGGCTGCAGCAACTGCTATAAAACGTTTGCTTTATATTGACACACAGTGCCTGGTTGGATAATCTTTCCCCCTAATAAATTAAATCATCATTTGAAAACTGCTTTTTTTGCATTTAGTCTAGTTTTCTTTCTCTTAAAATAAAATAGTTTTGATAGTCTGATGCATTAAAGTTTGCCAGCAAAGCAAAATAAATCTGTAAGAGGGCAAATACTCTGATAGCAAAAAATGTCAGTGGCAGCTGAGGAGGGGGAGGTCTGGTTTTCCCTGCTGGACCTTTTAATGCCACACCTCGACTTCAGACCAGGAAACACGTAACTGAATTAAAGAATCTCTGATTTTGTGCCCAGACCAGTGGGTCCCGACCCTGAACCCTCTGTCCTGCATGTTTTAAGTGCTTCCTGTTGCTGCATGGCTTAAATGAACGGGAGCTGTAAATACGTAAAAACATGGAGGACAGCTAAATTCAATTCAATACTTTCTATGTTATATGGTGATAGTGGATGATCTGCCTCCCCTGGATAAAGTCACAGCTAACAGAACGCCAGACCAGGTGTACCTTCTATGAAGAGAAAAAAGACAGAGAACAAAAAGTTAAAAGCTGAAATGACTACAAGCACTAACGCTAAACACTAAACATTGATGTAGAAAAAACAAGTCTTGTCTGTTGTATGCCATATCATTTCTTTAAGGTGAAGTACTTTATTGAACCAGGGGTGCATCTAGTATCAAAGTAGCCAGGTCGCATTAATAAAATATGAATCTGTGCTTGCAACCTGTTGGATTATTTGTGTGTGTGCCTGAGTGGAGTAGGTATGTTGGTCACCTGTGGCAGGGCGGGGAATGGCAATCAGAAGACCAAGGAAAGGGAGGTGACCCTTCAATCCCATTGAGCGGGACCCCCACCAGGGCCCAGTCAGTACCTGCAGCACACACCTGGTCCAGAACATCCCTGTAAACAATAGACCGCCAGCCAGTAGCCCACTATGTGCTTTGATATGGCTCCACAAAAAAACAAAAAAAACAACAACACACTAGCAGAACACCACCTACCGCCCACTCTTCTTGCCCCCAACTTTGTCCGCTCGAACCCCCCAGGTTCTCCTGGCACCAGGAGTTGACGCGATAATTCCCATCGCCCTCCTCCGTCGACTGGAAGAAATACAGATCAAGTCTATTTTTGATGGATTTTTGACGGCGCAAAAGACGTAAATTTCTAAAAACCAGACGACCCAGACAAGAAGTCCGACACGCGGCTGCAAAAAGGAAACTTTTTGCAGTGCAGGAAGGTTGTTTTTTTAATGTCAAATTGGAGTTTCAAAGTTTCTTTAGGAGTTTGTTGCACTCAGTCCCCAGAGGTCGGCCTTTGCTCCGACAAATGGAACGTAGGCCATGCCACTACTGATCGATTACCAGAAAGCAGCGAAAAAAACCTAAAATGTTTACTTTCAGACCAGTACCAAAGAGATCTGAAGCTCTAGATACGGCCAATAGTTGTGGTCCGCAGCCAGTTTAGACTTTATTAAACCATTAGGCGTGTAAACGAGGTTACGTGCATTCCTCCAGTCACAGCACATCCCATAATAGTCAGAGCTTTGGCCTGAAGAGAGGTGACAGCGGGCCAGGCTGGAGTCGTCATGGTGATGGCCCGAGCAGAAAGTCAATACGCGTTGAGGCGAGGCGTCGTGGGGAGGAGGGAGCGGTTGAAGGAAGAGCAGATCAATTTTGCTGTTTGATCTTTCTCAGGCTCTGAATAAATGTATATTTTAAGACGTCTTTTTTTCTCCCTCTCCCTGAGCAAACATTGACATTTTTCATGTTGATTCTTGACTTTTGTGGATAGAGACCTGATTTTATCCAACATCATGGACTTGTTATTCCAGCGGTGGTTTTTCCCGGACCTCTGCGGCCCGGCTGAGGTGGCTGAGTACAGGGAGGGAGCTGAAGGGCTGTGGCTGCAGAGCGCTGAGCCGCCTTTAAGAATGCCGCCGCAAAAAACACGCCAGCTCTCAAAAGTCTGTCAAGATGTCAACTTTCTCTAATTAAAAAGAGAGACTTTTCCCCCACTTTTAATTTCAATAACTCTGTAAAACGGCAATTAAAAACAACATGCAAAGGTGTGAAAAAAATAAATAACCAGAATAACCTGGTTTTAGCTGAAGTACCTTTTGATAAAGTTTAAGTTCACACCTGCCATCTGTAAGAGCGAATCTGATTACCCTGAAATACAAGTTCAGCTTTCCAAATAAGAAAATATGCAAATAATTAAATAATAAGAGAAGTGGGGACGTTAAAAACATCTGAATGGTTCTCTAAAGTTGATGAAAGTTGACTCTGAATCTGTTGGGCGAGGCTTCCAAAGGGCAGCGCTGAAGGAGTTTGGAGATTTCTGGTTAGTATATTTGCTCTTCATTGTTTAACAGTAACCTCCTGTACGCTTCATTTGTCTTGAATCAAGAGGAGGAGCCTTTCCTTCCACAGAAAACACGAGGTGGGTTTGGTGCAAAAGAATCACAAAGTGTCATGATCTGAAGATGGTTTTCTTTTGGGTCTCCTTCTGATCAGCTAATATATTTCAGGTGGAATATTATTAGTTTTAGGATTAGTTTTTTATTTTTGTATTTTATATTCTGCTCATTGATGCATTTCTAGTTCTGTTACATCTATAATATTTACTCTTTAGTTAGATTTAGTCAAATTATGTCTTTTATCTGTTTGGTCCTTGCTTTTTTCTCTCCATTGAAAATAGAAGCTGTTCTAGTCTACGCGATAATTCCCATCGCCCTCCTCCGTCGACTGGAAGAAATACAGATCAAGTCTATTTTTGATGGATTTTTGACGGCGCAAAAGACGTAAATTTCTAAAAACCAGACGACCCAGACAAGAAGTCCGACACGCGGCTGCAAAAAGTTTCCTTTTTGCAGTGCAGGAAGGTTGTTTTTTTAATGTCAAATTGGAGTTTCAAAGTTTCCTTAGGAGTTTGTTGCACTCAGTTGGTTTTACTTGGCCTGAAAAAGTCTGCAATTGGCAGCAATGTTGCATAGAAGCAAGGAGGTCCTGGGTTAGAGTCCGCTCCCATGCATACGTGGATTCTCCCCAGATACTGCAGCTTCCTTTCACAGTCCACATGACTACTAATTTGTTTCTCTATATCGCTCTTAGATGGGAGTGTGTGTGTGTGTTTCTTGTCCTGTTCTGCCCTTTGATGGACTGGCAACCTGTCAAGGATGTCAGCACCCCCATCAACCCTCCAGCAACAAGTGGTGATAGACAATGGTCTGAAAGTCTGTGCTTCCCAGTCTTTCAGTCGTGAAGCACAAATGCCGGTCTGTTAGCGTGAACGCCTGGTCCTTTCAAAATCTGCGCAGACCGGAGAAGTCGTTTAGAGGCTCCCCGGCTTTACAGCCGACCGTTCGGTTAAAAACACGACCGGTCACAACACAAACTGGTCTTTGCTTGAATGTTAAGAAGCAAACGTGAGACTAATAGTTTCTTTATTCAAACTTCGGTGATGCAAGAGTGGCGTAAAAGCCTCCAATGTTCAGACGATGCCAAACAAAAATACACAAGCGGTAAACAGAGTTGCTCTGGGTTGCATTCAGCAGCAAAGGCTCTGTCAGAGAAAATGAAATGATGTCTGTGATGCCTACAAAGAAACCTAGTCTGCACCAAGAGCCTCTGAATTGTACTGTGTCTTTGTTGGTTATTTATTTATCATTTAATTTCTGCTTATCATCCTTCTTCTGATGAACACATTCACGGTAGACGGATTTAAACACACATCCACAAAGTGCCTAGGTTTGACCCATTTACAGTTCACTCTTACTCCCTGTGTAACATGGCTACTCATTCTGCCATCCCAGAGGTCCTTCTTGCCCTTGATCTGGTTTAAATAACAAGCTGTGCTGCAATAATTATGATCTAATCACGCTCAACGTCGCTGAATTAAACAGTTTCAAGGATGGACAGATTGGAAATAGAGAAGGATTTATAGGAGAGTTAATGAAATTACACCGACTGGACATTTGTCTAAATAATTTATTGTCCATGTGATGTTACAGCGATGTGGTGATTACCAATTTAAATGTCTTGAAGAGGAGTTTTGTTACTTTTCATGCAGCTTCGTGGAAGAAAATATGAAACAGCTACTTGTCAGGCCATGCCTCTGTAATGTGTGTTCAAAAGGCATATTTATTCCCCTGTTGCTTCAGATGCATGAAATATTTAGCCATCTGGGTGTGAAACTTTTTTGTGTTATTAAAAGCAATACAAGTGGTGCAACACTTAGTGCGAGATCAAAAGAAATTAAAGTTAAAAAAGTAGAAGATATTCACAAACAGCACTATGCAAAAGTCAGAATCAGGTTTACTGGCCAATACTGGGAGCAAAAACAAGGAATTTGGCTTTGGTTTCAAGTGCTCACACTGTGCTGAAATAAAGAATATCAGCTTTAAAGGAAATAACAGTAGGTTAAAAGAAGCAGTGTGTACATGTATGTATGCGTATGTGTGTAGACCATTTTTATGCAGACAAAAAGGGTTATTTTGCTCCACAGCTCTGTTATTCAATTCATTTCTGTTTTATTTATATAGCGCCAATTCACAACACACGTCATCTCAAGGCTCTTTCCAAAGTCAGACTCCATCAGATCCTCCAGGTTGGTCAGAAAGTTTCCTCTCTAAGGAAACCCAGCAGGTTGCATCAAGTCTCTCCAAGCAGCATTCACTCCTCCTGAAAGAGCGTAGAGCCACAGTGGACAGTCGTCTGCATTGTTGATGGCTTTGCAGCAATCCCTCATACTGAGCATGCATGAAGCGACAGTGGAGAGGAAAACTCCCCTTTAACAGGGAGGAGAACCTCCAGCAGAACCAGAACCAGGCTCAGTGTGAACTCTCATCTGCCTCCACCCACTGGGGCTTAGAGAAGACAGAGCAGAGACACAGAAAGCACAGAAGCTCACATTGACCCAGGAGTACTTTCTATGTTAGATGGTAATAGAGGATGATCTGCCTCCCCTGATGATGTCACAGCTAACAGAACGCCAGACCAGGTGTACCTTCTATGAAGAGAGAAATGACAGAGAACAAAAAGGTAAAAGATGAAATAACAACAAACAATGCAAATTTGGAGAGCAGTAGGAGAACTCAGCAGAGTGAGAGAATTAGACCCTGATGTCCTCCAGTAGCCTAAGCCTATAGCAGCATAACTATAGAGGTAGCTCAGGGTAACATGAGCCACTCTGACTAGAAGCTTTGTCAAAAAGGAAAGTTTTAAGATTAGTCTTAAAAGTAGACGGGGTGTCTGCCTCACGGACCAAAACTGGGAGTTGGTTCCACAGGAGAGGAGCCTGATAGCTAAAGGATCTGCCTCCCATTCTACTTTTAGAGACTCTAGGAACCACCAGCAGACCTGCAGTCTGAGAGCGAAGTGTTCTGTTAGGAACGTACGGGGTAATCAGAGCTCTGATATATGATGGAGCTTGATTATTAAGGGCTTTATACGTTAGAAGAAGAATTTTAAATTCTATTCTTGATTTAACAGGAAGCCAATGAAGGGAAGCTAAAATTAGAGAAATGTGATCCCTCTTGTTGATTTTCATCAGAACTCTTGCTGCAGCATTTTAAGTTAATTTTTCCATACTGTTCTAATTTATTAAATGGGTGTTCATACATGCATTCTAATGTTGGCGGAAACAATCTGCATTTAATTGTGATATAAACTTTCTTTTGAAGTCTAGTGAATTTGTCCTTTTACACTAAACATGTCCCTATTTGAGCTTTGATTATTTTAACCCAAAACAGGCTCAGGGGGTTCCTGCCTCCTCGTTTCTTGGTCTCCACAGAATGCCTACCAAGAAGTCCTTCCGGGTCTCCACCCAGCAGCTCGGATCTCCTTTGTTTCCGTCAGTCAACCTAAAACTTACCTGGAAATCTGCTCATCCAGACTCACCTGTTCACTGCATCTCTGTGCATCAGTGTTTTGAAGATAGTCTTTACTGACCTGCCTGTTCGCCCTCAATCAGTCTCCTCCATCAGTCAGCCCTCCACCCTGGGATCATACTGCATCTCTCCGACATCCCACTCTATACATGAGACCAGTGGGTCCTTTTCCATTATTTATGAAAAATGTTTACCACAGCTCTTACCCACATTTCTCTAACGCTCATCTTCTCTCTGACAGACTACACCCTCTCTGTGTGTTCCTGGACATCAGCGGTTACAGCACCAGGCAATAGCACTCGTACTTCTGAACCTTTTTCATGTTTTGTCACGATGCAACCACAGACACCAACGTATTTTATTGAGATTTCAGGCAATTTTTATTAAATGAATTTTAAGCAAGTATTAAACATATTTTCTATTAAGTCTGCATTAAAAATGTATTCTTTATTGACTTGGTGTAATATTCTAATGTTAAATCATGTCGTCTATTCATTATATGCATGCAGAGAATCATGATTGTTAACAAAGATAAGAGCTTTAAAACATCAGTTTGTGAGGAATTAGTCTACATAATGTGTTTATCTCTTATAATATTGAAATTGGTTGAATATTACAAGAGATAATAAGCAGGAATTAAACATACATTTCATTAAGCCAACATTTCTGTAACAAAGGCGTGTTTTTTTGTTGGTCTGGTGAAATATTCTGTGTATAATATATGATAAATCTCAATAAAACTTCAAACCTTACCACATCTGCAGAAAGTGATGCATAATAGTGAAGTAATAATCTAAAAAGTGCGTTTGTGTTAAGACCCTTTACACTGATGCCCTCTAAATGAGATCCAGTGCAAACTATTATCTTCAGAAGTCACCTAATTAGTAAGCAGAGTCCACCTGTCTGCCTCAGTATAAATCCAGCAGAACATTAGAGAACAACCAGCACCATGAAGATGTTCTGGTCCAGTTTAAAGCAGGATTAGATTCTACAACAACATCTAAAGCTTTGAACATCTCCAGAACTCTGATCCTCTGTTCAAAGAGAGGACAGACCACCTGCAGACCTACCGAGACTTCGCCACCCCCCATTTCTCCTTACCCACTGTGGGTAAGGAGAACATCCATCAGAGGAACAGCCAGGATGCCCATCATAACTCTGGAGGAGCTGGAGAGTTCTACAGCTCAGGTGGGAGAATTTATTAGCAGAAAAATAAGAAATTTCATCAGCAGTTTGCCAAAAAAACATGTAAACGACACAACAAAAACACACGGATCTTGACCTCAAGAAGACTATGTTTGATGGAAAAGTTACACTGCACCTAAACACACCACAATATTGATCTGTAGATATGCAAAGCTAGCAGAGACCCCAAAATTAAAGTGAAAGGTGGTTCCACAAAATATTGACTTGGAGGGATAGAATAAAAAAAATTAAAAATTCAACGCCCCGCTTTTCATTGCCTTTTATTTGTGAAGAAGTTTTGATATCATTCATAATTCCCTCCCATTTCATGTCCACATCACGTTGGCCTGTTGCTTAAATCACAACAACATACAGTGAAGTTTGTGGCTGTGACGTGATGAAATATGGGAAAGTTTAAAACTTTTTACTTTTATTACATTTTCTCCATCCCAGTCTTCTAGTCTCAGGGGTTTTACTTCTGCAAGAAGAGGAAAGTAGACTTTTTTTTTTCCTTATGCATCGATGGAATTTGGCTTTTAATGTAAGTATTGTGATTTATTTGACTTTAAATACTTGCCCTTGATATACTATAAATCATTAATAGAATTTTAATGCAAAGCCAAATCTTTAAAATACCTCTGTACGCTTATCTAACAGAGATTTAGAAGTTGCTAGACCCCCCCTTGAAGATATTTAAATTTTCAAATATACAGTTATATTCAATAAATTAAAATATTATCAAAAAGTTAATTTATTTCAGTTGCTCAAGTCACTAAAGTCCCTCCCCTGCCTGACCCGCTGATCTCGGCTGTCCTCCAGCTGGGTTTCACGCCACATTCCCGACGAGGACTTTTGTCCGGTGAATGATTACAAAGAAGGCGGCTCAGGTCGAACACGTTTTCATCAAAAAACTCTCAAGAGGCTGCAGATAAACAGGCAGCAAACACATGGATGTGCAGAGGGACACACACAGCATGTCGGCCATGCCGGGGACAGCGACATTAATAATTCACTACCATTAATTATGACATGGCTGGATTTCAGTTTGGTGCCCATCTTAGTGGGGCATCTTAATGTTTGTAAGGACTTCCTCGTCCTTTGCTCTCCGTTTTGCCTCTGTGGGATCAGCCACTGCTAGCCACAGCCACTGGGACTTAATTAACTCAACATAAATTATGGCATGCTGATAAAGCAGTCAGAGGGGCTGTTTTGGAGCAGCACGGCGTGTTCTCCACAGATAAACATGGCCGGCTGTGTTTACCGGGGGAAGTCAGTCTGTTTTGGTCGTGTAATACATCTGGTCCTGGTTACTATGAATTAAGAAAACACCAACACCTTGTCCTGCACTGAAACCTTTTCACTATAAGGAGATTTAAAATTGTCTGTAATAATTTTGCCATTATTAAAAATAAAAAGTCTTCGTTCGCATCGATCACCTGTGCTGGCGGGCCATATTTGTATCATTCTTAAACTGCAGCACTTGGCCAGTGGGATCGCAAGTAAAATGTTATGATACATGAGAAAAAACTGACCTTCGCTGCTCTACATCAACACTAGGGGTGAACATCAGTTTTATCATGATAAAATGTTATATCTAATTGCTCGGATGACGATACGATATTTGCACATATCGCAAAGTCTGTTTGCCCTGGTAAGGTTCTGGAAAGGAGGGTCCGTCGGATAGTCGAATCTCGGATTCAGGAAGAGCAGTGTGGTTTTCGTCCTGGCCGTGGAACACTGGACCAGCTCTATACCCTCAGCAGGATTCTTGAGGGGGCATGGGAGTTTGCCCAACCAGTCTACGTGTGTTTTGTGGATCTGGAGAAGGCATTCGACCGTGTCCCCCGGGGGATCCTGTGGGGGGTACTCCGGGAGTGTGGAGTACCGGGCCCTTTAATAAGGGCTGTCAGGTCTCTGTACGACCGGTGTCACAGTCTGGTCCGCATTGCCGGCAGTAAGTCGGACTCGTTTCCGGTGAGAGTTGGACTCCGCCAAGGTTGCCCTTTGTCACCGATTCTGTTCATAACTTTTATGGACAGAATTTCTAGGCGCAGCCAAGGTGTTGAGGGGATCCGCTTTGGTGGCCTTAGGATTGCGTCTCTGCTATTCGCGGATGACGTGGTCCTATTGGCTTCATCAGGGCGTGATCTACAGCTCTCACTGGAGCGGTTCGCAGCCGAGTGCGAAGCGGCCGGGATGAAAATCAGTGCCTCCAAATCCGAGACCATGGTCCTGAACCGGAAAAGGGTAGAGTGCCTTCTCCGGGTTGGGGAGGATGTGCTGCCCCTAGTGGAGGAGTTCAAGTATCTTGGGGTCTTGTTCACGAATGAGGGGAAGATGGAGCGGGAGATCGACAGGCGGATTGGTGCAGCATCTGCTGTGAAGCGGGCGCTGTACCGATCCGTTGTGGTGAAGAGAGAGCTGAGCCAAAAGGCAAAGCTCTCGATTTACCGGTCGATCTACGTTCCTACCCTCATCTATGGTCACGAGCTTTGGGTCGTGACCGAAAGAACGAGATCCCGGATACAAGCGGCTGAAATGAGTTTTCTCCGTAGTGTGTCTGGGCTCTCCCTTAGAGATAGGGTGAGGAGCTCAGTCATCCGGGGAGGACTCAGAGTAGAGCCGCTGCTCCTCCACGTCGAGAGGAGCCAGTTGAGGTGGCTCGGGCATCTGGTCAGGATGCCTCCTGGACGCCTCCCTGGTGAGGTGTTCCGGGCATGTCCCACCGGGAGGAGACCCAGGGGAAGACCCAGGACACGCTGGAGGGACTATGTCTCCCGGCTGGCCTGGGAACGCCTTGGGATTCCTCCTGAGGAGCTGGCCCAAGTGGCCGGGGAGAGGGACGTCTGGGCCTCCCTACTGAAGCTGCTACACCCGTGACCCGACCCCGGATAAGCGGAAGAAGACGGACGGACGGACGGCAAAGTCTGTTATGATACGAGTTTGATTATATTTAATTTTCACGTCTGTGATCGATGTGATGCAATATCTTCTGCCCATCTATTATACACTATTATATACATTTACCTCACAAAACCCCCCAAATATGATTTGACCATTTTATTTCTGAGCTCCTACCTTATCAGACATTTAAATTAAATACAGCACCCTTCAATTTTTAGAACATTAATACTAATGATACTAGTACTACTAATAGTAATAATAGATTGCATGTTCACTATGGTCTCATGTCTTGTGAATCTCAAATAAAGGTACATCTTAAAAATTACGATATGCATCTACATTTTGTTTTTGCATCGATGTAATTGGATTGTTAATCATTTAATCGATATATCGATGTGGATCGACATCGATATAAACACCAACATATAGTTTTACACACAGAATATTGTGCCAAAGCTTTAAACCAACTCCGAATTTTTTAAAACCTTTCTTTATTTGTTCTTTGAATTGGCTGGATCAATAATCCGTGGGGATTTCTGTAAACTTTAACTGCTTTCTCATTCATTTTACCTGACCAGACGTACCAGGCCCGAAAGAACATCTGTAGGTCCTAATTTATATCCCTAAAATCAACAGTTGATCTTTTTATATGCTTTCTATCCCACACGTCATCTTACAGCAGTAAAAACGACATGATAAACATGTTGGAGTGTTGATTCAGGCAATCGCCTAACAGCAAGAGTTTCTTCACTTTGAGTCTTTGCTAGGCAGCCGTCTCTGAATACAGTTAACATATTTTTACTGAGTTACTGTGTTTTTTTCTCCTCTGGGGTTCTTTCTCTGGCCAAAAAGTATCCATGTTAGAGATGTTGGTGATGCTAAATTGTCTGTAGGAGTGAATCTGTCTATAAGTGATGTATGAAACTAGGACCGGCTCTCCAGACTGTACCCGCAGCTAAAACAGGGGGGTGAGAATGAGCAGATGTGAGTGTGGAAAGTTTCTTGTTTACATTTTCATTCTGCATTATATCTTGTCAGCTGTATCTTGTTAAAATAAGTGTTTGAGCAATGTTCTGTTTTTCTACACATGGAAAAAAAGATGAATCCAAGTGCCCCCAAAATATGTCAAACACAGCTTTTTTTTCTTACCTCGTTTGATTTTTTTTCACAGTGGAAACCAAAATAATAAATAAATAAATAGTTATTTAGATAACTAAGGGAAAAAAGGAAAGAATTTCTCTGGTTTAACTGTGTAGTTTTGTCTACTCTGATATTATTCTTTGTCATTTCCTCAGTCACTCTAGTTTCCAGGCCTCTGTACCCACACCTGTCCTCTGGCTGCATTTTGGTCCTTCCTCAACAAGGAAATGCATTTATCTAAGTCAATTTAATTCAGTTTATTTCTAGAGCACTAATTCACAACACGTCGTCTCATCCAGAAACGTTTTCCATGTAAGGAAGTTGCTTGGAGTCGTTGACTTGCAGCATTCATTCCTCCTGGATGAGGTTGCTGCCACAGCGGACAGTTGATTGCAGTGTGTCGTTGACTTCGCAGCAATCCCTCATTCAGAGAAGCACAGCTAAGCAGAAAGGAAAATTTGAGCCAATCTTGGACTCTTGTGGACAACAGAGATCCATTATTTGAATATAAGCATTTAAATTTCTTCATTTTGTCAGAAATACTGTGATTTATTTCTACAGAAAGGCAATTATTTTCTACTTCCTGATATTGGCAATAAAAGTATTTTAGCATGCTGCTGTGGATGACTGTCTGTCCCCAGTCTTCAGGGAGGGATTATGACTAGAATCTATGTTCATTGTTAATCATTTAAGTTTGTTTATTCAATGTTGTGCTGTTGGTGTTTCTGTAGTTTATGTGTTCATTGTGTGTTAGTTTGTGTCAGAGCATTCCCCGCGGTAACCATGAGGGGGGAAGGTAGGTGTTATAGTTGTCTGTTAAGCTTTCAGAAGTTCTTGACTCAGGAATCACAATGAACTTGCTATAATAAAGCAACTTAACCTTTAAGATTTAAAAGTAGATTTTAAACAAGACACAGACCATGTTTAAAATGTTGCCACTCAGCAAATGCCCCTGTGCAATAGCCTACATGGAGTAGGAAGGATACACATGTACATATGCAGATTCCTGCATGGAAATTATTTGTAAATCACATTGTTTCCTTTGCAAACCTGTCCACTACCTGTTCAGCTAGTGTCAGAATGTAATTCTGCTACCAAAAATACATAAACCATTAAAAACGGAAGCATAGTGCCATGATCCAGAGAAAAAAAACAACAACCAATGTATAATGTTGATGATCTACTCATTCAAATCTACAAAAAAATTTTTTTTGGCGTTTATTCACATTTATAAAATAATAAAAATGAAAAATATATATGGAAAAAAAACATATATTAATGCTGAGTGACTAAACGTTTAAGGTTTACAAATTTCCACAAATTCTTAAACCCTTACAGCAAGTAATTTCCACTCAGTAACTAACTAAATAAACTGATTTAACAAGAACTATATTCTTCATACAAAAGTTGCAGTTGTTACTTCTTTGTAAGCAGAATCAGCTACAATGTCAAATGAAACGTGTCCTCCGACCTCATGGTTGGTTCTTGTTTTATGAAATTTTTATTCCGTTTCGGAAGAGATCGGCAAACACAAATAAGGACTCAAACACTGTTTCTGTTAGAATATAAGGCCCACATTTATTATTCCCCACAGAACACAGCAACACAAAACAGCAAGCACTTCGCACACGCAAAGTAGCAAGCACTTAAAGCCTGGCAAGCTTTCAAACAGGCGTGATGTTCCATCTCTTACCATGGTTAGGACTGGGAAGTCGGTCAGTCCGGTTAGAGCACAATCCACGGCTGACTTCAACGAATGAGGGCGGTTCCCTCCTATTTATACCAATAAACAAAGTATCAGATGGGAGCGAGAGTGGCCACTTCTCCCTCCCACAGTGTTGTAGTACTCGAGTCCGAGACTCGAACTCGAGTCCGAGTCATTAGCTAAATTTAGAGACTCGTGACTTAACTTGGACTTGAGCACTGATGACTCGAACTTGGACTCGGACTCCTATGTACAGATCATTCTGACTCGGAAATTGAAAAAAAAACTTGACTTTTTTATTTTTTCATTAGGCTATAATTTTAATATGTCTATGTACTACATAGGCTATTTATGACAGACGGTTATGTGCAGTTCAAATAAAGCACATTTAAGTTTTGCATTTCTGTGAGTTAAGAGGACAGGAGTGTAGTCATGATGAGCACCGCTAGAGTGAGTTCAGAAGGTAAATTATATATAAAAGTCCATAGCGGGCGCCATTAGGATGTGCCTATGAGCTGCGACACCACAGCTATGTGGATTTTTTTTTTAGTTTAAAAACATGTAGGCTATGCTTACTTTAGTGCGGAACTTGGACTCGATTTTGACAATAAGGACTCGACTTGGATCAATAGTGACTCGACTCGGACTTGACTCGGATGAGTAGTGGACTTGACTTGGACTCGACTCGGATTTTTTTTTAATGACTTGGACTTGAACACTGGAGACTCGAACCTGGACTAGGACTCGAGGCATAGTGACTTGACTACAACACAGCCCTCCCATCTGAGCTGTTCGTCCCGTTTCCAAAACAAAAACCGTTCCCAGCATCTCAGCAGTGTGTGAAGCAAAATAATACTGCAAACTCAGATAATAGCGCAAATATAAGCAAAATAAGGAATACAGAGGAGGGACTATGTCTCCCGGCTGGCCTGGGAACGCCTTGGGATTCCTCCTGAGGAGCTGGCCCAAGTGGCTGGGGAGAGGGACGTCTGGGCCTCCCTACTGAAGCTGCTACCCCCGCGACCCGACCCTGGATAAGCGGAAGAAGACGGACGGACGGACGGACGGACGGACGAAGGAATACAGAATCAGTCTTTCCCACAACACATTGTCATAGGTTCCCACCACAAGTTAAAAGAAGTTAACACATGTTGTTCTTAGTTTTATGTGAGCAACATAACAGGCACGAGTATATATGTTGCTCTTAGTTTAAAACTAAGCAGTTTTTCCCAAAATACATTGTCAAAGAACAAAAATAATTATTTAATATATCAGTACTGACAATGGCCCGTCTTGCCCAATGGAGGACCTTAGCTATGCTTTAATCAGTTTTAGCTTCAACAATCTTCTCCAGGCCGCTGCCACTGACGACAGAACGTGCTCGACCGTCACACCGTGTGTTTGAGCAGCTGCTGACCGATCCAAATTACACAAGATCAGTTTGGCTACAGTCCGCCGATCTCGGGGCCCCCTAGTGGCCGCGGGGCCCCGAGCAGCTGCTTAGTCCGCTCAATGGCCGGTCAAACTGCTGTGCTACCAGTGATTTCATGTATCGCTTAATGTGGATTATTTCCCCCCCACACGATACATGATCGCACTGAAACTGAATCTTACATTTTTCTAATCTAATCTCGTTTACAGTGAGATTATGCTACTGCAGTGATAGATTCCTTTGTTTTACAGGTTTTCATGCGTCTTTACATGGGGCGCTCGCAGATTTGTCCTCGTCTCTATTTTCGGTCTTGGGGCTCAAAACCTTTTACCATCTTGTTTCTGTGCTGACGTGTTGGCGAAGGAGATCAGTTGCATAATTAGCTGCAGGACACAGCGCTGCAGGTTTTTGGGTCCTTGAACGATGCAACCATAATGCTGAAAAAAAAAGTCTGCATGACCGAAAGCAAGTTTGGCCAAATAAGCAGAGAAGAAACAGAGTTGACAGCAAGGCTGTGGTCGATAAACTTAGACAAAATGAAAATGGAAGTGTGGAGCCATCCGTTACCTCCAGTTCTGGTGGAGATAAACCTCAGGCTGTTACTGCAGACATGTTGGGGACCGGCGAAGAGGGGGCGGTGGACATAAAAACACTAAGGGCATGATAGATGTTAAAGTGAATGAAACAGCGGAGTAATGAGCCATGAAAAGATGGAACCCACCGGCACAGGCATCACTGCCAAAGCAAACAAGCAGGTAAATAAAGTGGAAGAAAAAAAAAAAAGACCCAAACAAAGACGATTCCAGCAGCTCTTGGCTCTAAAGGAGAATCAGGCAGCACTCAGGTAGCCTTGTTCTCTGTTTATCCGAAAACAACAGAGGAATGAGCTGAGGTGTGCTCCTCCAGGTGCATTGTAGGCATTGCCCATGGTTGCGCTGTTTGATTTGTGCTCGGCCTTGCTGTTGTGCTTGTCTATGAGCTCTTGACATGTGCACTGCCGCATGAATAATTGAGGCCTCGCACACAGTCAGGGTCCAGCAGGCACTGCTTGCTCTCTCTCCCTCTCTCCCTCTCTTTCGCTCTCCTCAAGTCCTTTCTGTCTTCCCCCTCTCTCTGCCTTCCTTTTGTCTCGTCGTCTCACTCCGCTTTCAACTGGACTCGAGACACTTTGGCACACCAACCCGCTTTCCCCGTGAAATATCACAGCATTTATTGACAGTTTGGTCCGTAATGATTCTGATGGAGGCTCCGAGGCTTGAGCTGCACGTCAGTCTTCTGTTTCACTTCAAGGATAAATACGCACCATGGATACTATCGCCGCATCTCTCATGAGGTCCCTATTTTTTTTTTTGGAGGTCTTTAAAGATGGGGGACCATTAAATTGTGACAGCATCAAATTCAAATGTCTAAATTGCATCAGCTTCCGTTTTTATAAAATGATATTATTACAGTCAGGCAGCTGATTGAATAGCCATATAATTACCTGCATCCTTTTGCAACGTGAATGAACTGCAACAGCAACAAAGCTCTGTGGTTGCAGCATTGGTTGGTGTAGATCAGGGGTCTCCAACCTTTTTGAAACTGAGAGCCAAATTTATGTAAAACAAACACATTTTTCATGCTTTTATATAGATATTGTCATTTTTAAATTTATATTATGAATAAACAGGAACAGTAACAGAATAAAATAAAGTTTTGGATGCAGCTCACTGGTGGATTGTGCTTTATTTTTTTAGAACAGGCTCGTGGGCCCCACATGAGGTCCTCAGGGGGCTACTTGGTGCCTGAGGGCCCCATGTTGGTGACCCCTGGTGTAGGTTTAGCAGCACCTGCTGCAACTCCACCCAAAAAATAGACAAACACACAAACAAACACACAAACCAACTTCTTATTATCTAAATGACAACAATAAAAACTAAACATATTCTAACCTGGAACCGACAGAAACTGATGAATCAGCTCCTCTCAGGTGTAAGGCACAGGTGGGTCTCACACTTCGTGCATTGCACTCTGACAATACCCGTACAGCCTTGGTATTTGCACCGGCAACCTTATTAGCCATGACAGCAGGCCAGTAATCAGTGCTTACTACTATCTACAAGAAGAGGTAGTTTTTTTTCTGTTTTTTTTTTCTGCAAGAAAGTACAAAACATTGTTCCATTCTTTCTGTACATGGAAAAGTGTCAATTATAGTGATATGTAATATAGAAAGGACTGACAAAATGCTTTATTATAGCAGACTCTAGTCAGTGCATAGCATCAACATGCTGGGCTAGCAATACAATGATAATCTTAATGGCACATTAAGATTTTAATGGCAACATCCACATTTTAACATTTTAACATTATTAAATCATCAAAATAATGTAATAAACCACAGAATATTGGCCGTACCTCACCTAATGTTGAGTATGTATCCCCCCATCAATAATGTCATAAACAAATACTTTTTTGGTGATTTCTGTGGAGTCAAATGGCGAAGCTCCTCCCTGCAAAGAGGTCTGCAGAAAAGGGCGTCAAAATTTCCTCCAGAGAGTCATGTGACAAATTTAAACACTGCTAATCTCTTTTTCAGTGCAATACATCTTAAAAGTGGAGGCACGGTATGTGTGTGGAAGTCGGTGGGTTTGTTACCAAATGGCAACATTATACCATAGAGGGTTAAGCTGTGTTCACTTTTTCAATTTTCCATACAATTTTATTTATTGTGTTTAATTCACAATACATATCATCTCAAGCCACTTTAAGAAGTTAAATTCAGCCAAATCCTCCAGACAGGTTGGGCAGAAAGTTTCCTCTCTAAGGAAACCCAGCAGGTTGCATCAAGTCTCTCCAAGCAGCATTCACTCCTCCTGAAAGAGCGTAGAGCCACAGTGGACAGTCGTCTGCATTGTTGGTGGCTTTGCAGCAATCCCTCATACTGAGCATGCATGAAGCGACAGTGGAGAGGAAATCTCCCCTTTAACAGGGAGGAGAACCTCCAGCAGAACCAGGCGGAGAAGGGTTGCATCTAAATGTTGAAGGATAGTAGCTCTGAGAACTGAAAGATAGGGTTGGTGATTTTTCCCCAAGTCCCTTTTTTAACATCTGCGCAAGACCGCCTTACCTGCTTATTCGCTCTTCAGGGGGATTGCATGAT
This sequence comes from Fundulus heteroclitus, assembly GCF_011125445.2. Classification (NCBI taxonomy): domain Eukaryota; kingdom Metazoa; phylum Chordata; class Actinopteri; order Cyprinodontiformes; family Fundulidae; genus Fundulus; species Fundulus heteroclitus. Next base: position 39,997,318 of record NC_046365.1, on the reverse strand, counting down.
TTTTTTTCCTCAAATCCACTCTGGTCTTATTTCTTTCTACCGAGGCTTTCCTCTTCTTCTCATAAACAAGAATGCGATTAACTTCTTGCGACCCCCAGCCATGTTCAAAGTCTACGGTGAGAGCAGTGGAGCTGCAATGAACGGCTAACACCGAAGCTAACTGCTAAGCTAATCGGATGCATAAATACTAGAAGTGCGCAGCCAGCAAGCAGAAACTAACAAGGAATGAGCACGCACACTGGCATTAGGTGAGCGTGTCAGAATGATGACAAGTGGGACGACCCATAGATAAGGTGATACCCCCAGAAACTTGAGGGACAGAGGGGGTCGAGAGCAGGAACAACACTTCAGTGCAAAGAGCAGAGATTGGTTACAGTTTTTACAGACCTGTAGCTCCCACAGAGATTTTTTTTCTTCTGAATATATAATGTATTTACTACAGGATGGAAGGACAATTTTACCCAGTATAATAAAAAGTGTGTCTGAACAGGATTACCAACTACAGCTTTAACAAGTACCAGAGAATGTGGTTCCTTTAAGAGCAGAAAACTTGACACTGTAAAGTGTCTTAGGATGACATGTGTTGTGTATTGGCACTATATAAATTAAATTTAATAAGGAGTGCGTGACTGCGTTAGCATAAACTGCTTAGAGTGAGTGAGCACAGGTGAAGCAGAGGCTGAAATCAGTTGTAACACCAGACTTCTGATAGAGTAAGTGTTTAGAGTACACATAAGAAGGAAAATGTAGTGGAAGCTAAAAGAAAATAAATTGCCTAAAGAAATATCAGAATCAGAAAGTTTTTTAGCTACACTGCAACTTCCAGGAGCAGCAGTGATATAGTCCTAGAGGTCAACCAAAACAAGTAAGACACCAGTAGAAGTTTTTCACCTTTGGCATGTAAACCAGATGTTCCTGACGCTCAAACCGCGTTTGTTGTGAATACACCAAAAGAGTGCCATTCATTAGTTCATTGCTTTATTGGTTTTGTGAATATGAAAAAAAAGAAGAATATTGCCAAAAACAGATGCATATTATAATGAGGATAAATCTATTAGTAGTAATTTCCCTGTAGGGTGTGTTGCAAATTTAATAATATAGAAATGGGAAAGAACAACACCAGAAGATCAGGCTGTGAAGCAGGGACAGAAAAACATGAGCCCAGGAAAAATGGGAAGCATAACAGGAACGATAAGGGAAGGATCCAGTGGGGAACAATGGCCCACAGTAAACTTAGATACTGAGGAGAATGAGGAGAATGACATTATCATTCACATTCTTCTGCAATAATCAGAAGATAACGAGGATTAGCGGAGGCAGAAGGTAAGCAGACTGAGGGAACTAGTTTCCCTTCAGCGCACCTCTCTTTGAACATGCAGATCTGCAGACACCTGCTTCTCCACCACACAGTGGTGTTGGGTTTTCAATATAAAGTAAATTTCATGATATTTGAGCTTATTTCAAATTCTGATTATGGTTAATATAAGAAAACCTTGCCAACACAAAAAATAGGTGAGAAACTAAACCCAAAAGTGAAAAGTGAGTGAGTGCCAGAACAAGTATTGTGAAATATGCAAATATGAAGACCACCCTGTTGGTCTCTATCAGTTTGCATCTGAGTAGTGAGTGAATTCAGGAGGAAGTCTGTGGCTGTTTTTAGCCCCAATCCACTCTCGTCTCTTACCATGCATATTTCTGTCAGTCTACAACTGCTGAGTCAATGTTTCAATAATAATAATAACGGGTCAGAATTTCCTCTGACTCAACCCAGAAAAGTGGAGGCCACAGTTTTAGGCCCAAAAAGTGCTAAGTTACACTCAATTACCCTAAATTAATGGGGGTAAAAACCACAGACCAAGCTGGAAAACAGGTGTCCTTATGGACCTGCAGTACTGTCAAACAGTTCTTCCCTCCGCACATATTATTCCTTCCTTAAATAAAATGTTAGCTTCAGACAAAGATGACTTGGGGAGATGCCGAAAGCAGTTACCAACTTTCAATAAGAAAAAAAAATAAGATCCCGACCAGCCTGACCCTGTGTAAAAAGTAGCTGCTTCCCTTCCCTTGTTAACTTCCCTTAAATTAACTTAATCATTAGCCACATTTTCACACCCAAACCAGAACTGCCCAACCTGTAGAATCAGGAAATTGTTTAAGAAGAACTGTTCTGAAAACATGAAGTAGTGTAAAGGATCTCACAAAGCAACATGTCCTAATAAATGTAAATTACCGGACAGATGAGAGAAAAAAATCACTGACGTCCATCTATCTGGACAAGATACAGCAGCCATTTCCAAGAATTTGAGACTCTCACATTTGCCAAAACATTTCCTCCAGGTCAAATATTATATGTTGAATTTAATCTTTTCACACCTTAGAAATTTATACTAGATTTGACTTGGACTTTTCTTTTTTCTGTAACCTATTTTACTTCTGTTCATTTATTTTCCTGTAAAGCACTTTAATGAGAAATGCAGTTGGACCACAGGAGGTGATTTTAGAAAAAAAAATCACTTCATCAACAGGATGAAGTGATTTTTCATGTTTCTAAAATGAAACATGAACGTTGTAATTGCTGACTTTAGTCTGTGCATGTCAACAAAATCTTATTCAGTACCACAGATGTGCACCTAAAGATCCCAATTTTTAATCATGCATTTGCTAAATTAACGGTAAATGTTGCTCTGGGTTACTTTTTACAGCGTATGCTCCCATCAGGTTCAAACCACGAGGTCTGAAGCGGAGAGTAAGGTAAAGAAAAGCAGCCAGGGTCAGCCTGTTGATGAAGACATGCTAAATCAATGAGAAAAGACTGGAGGAGATGTGAATATACGAGTGGTCTGTCTGCCCGCCTCGCTCTTCCTCCCTTCCCTCACTCAGGCAGGTACAGTTATCAGCCCCAGCAGATAAACAAGCCCGGCTGCCAGATATAACTCCAATATGTGAAACCCAATCAAAATTCTGGAAACCAGCTGGGGATATGAAAGAAGGAAAGAGGAAAATGAAAGCTGCCATGCCCACAGGGCAAAGCCCAAGGTCCCTTCTGGTAAAGCAAAGCTATCCGACTTTCCCTCTTTTCCATCATTTATTTATCTTAAAAAGAAAAAGAGAAATAGATTGAGAGAAAATTAAAAAAAGAAGAAGAAAATCACCATGCAGCAAACCTTTTTTTTTTTTCAAACCCCTTCAAATTTCTTTGTCAACTCCGTCTGTTACAGAGGTCAGTGAAGCAGACGTGCCCGGTGTCTTCATTCTGAGGTTCAACACACCGATAGCTGAAGGGTCCACACCTCTGAAGTCTTCTTCACTCCCCATCTTCTGCTAGTGGGATGTCTGTGATTTCCACTTGTCAGTGGGGGCCGGTCATGCAGAGGGGAATGGGACCTGTGCATCAGAGGGAAGGAGGAAACTTAGAGGAAGAAGAAAAAAAACAAGCGTGTGTGTTTGTGTGTACCGAGGAAGGGGGCTAGTTTCGACTGGACTCACTCACGCTTTGACATTGACGGCCCTGGGAGAGTAGAAGAGGACCAGCTACCCCAGAGGACCGGGGTGGAGGGAGGGGGGGGAGGGGGGTTGAGGAAAGGCAGGAAGAGGAGGAGGAAAGGGGGGGGGGGACTGCCAGAGGCTGATCCAGGCTTTGAAGCGGGGACTAGAAAGGGCTGAGGGCACCGTTAGCCGCCTTGAAGTGGTTTCAGCACTTGTCACTCTGTCGGGCGTTGCCTTGAGCTGCGGACAGCTCTGCTCTTTCAGGATGAGGTCCCTCTCTGGGCCGCGCAGCACTGATGCTCACCTTGATGTGGTGACTTAAATCAATAGACAGACCAGTGAGCCACTGGCACCGCGATGTTGTGATGTCGAAAAGTAGCTCAAGTGCTTCTCGATGCCCCGGCAAGCTGGAGGAAGCGGTTCCTGTCAAAGTCCTCCAGCACGCAGCAGGAAACAAAGTGGGAGGAAGGCACAGAGGCGCAGGCCGTAAACTTTAGCTTAGCGAGAGGAGAAAGGCGATGGTGGAAAAATAAGAAAAAGCAAATTCACATAAATATTTGAATTAATCTATCTTGGTAAATGGGGCGCGTCCGACACTTCTTGGCAGCCCCGGTGTTGCAGTAGCAGAATCTCTTCATAGGGAAATTTAGAAAAATGCGACTTTTAATTTGAGTTCATTTGTTCAGTCAGGAAAAAATAAACACAGTTAACATTTACCTTTAACTAAATATGTGGTCATTTTACCCCACAGGGTGTTTAAAAAGATTCATGGTTTCCATCAATATCCACCTGGAAGGCTCAATCAGTCATTTCTGACAGAGAACACAACATTTTCATTTGAAAAGTTCTGTTATTTTTTTTTTTAAGAGTTCATGATGCATTTCACTCTAACACTTTTCCCAGGGACTTTGGAGGAGAATCTAGCCCACAGCAACAAATCTCCTCCACCGTATTGAGAAGGCATGAGGAAATGTTCATCATTAAATGATGGTTTGTCCTTTGTTTTACTCCTGGCACATCCTCAGTGTTTGTGACTACAGAGCTAAATCTTCATCTCCTGTACCTAAAGTCGGCGTTGAATTTAGCAAATTTTTCACTTTTGTATCTGTGATGGACAGAAAATGCCTCTGATTTAACCAGCTGGCATATTAATGTCATCCAGTGGTTCTTATGGAGACTTGGTGACCCCATGATTTCATGTTTTGCTGCAGTTCTCTAACAGTAAACTTCAGATATTTGACTTTTTTGGGTTTCGTGCAGTGGCAAGTGAACTTTAGTGATGTTGAGGTGGCTCGGGCATCTGGTCAGGATGCCTCCTGGACGCCTCCCTGGTGAGGTGTTCCGGGCACGTCCCACCGGGAGGAGGCCCAGGGGAAGACCCAGGACACGCTGGAGGGACTATGTCTCCCTGCTGGGAACGCCTTGGGATTCCTCCTGAGGAGCTGGCCCAAGTGGCCGGGGAGAGGGACGTCTGGGCCTCCCTACTGAAGCTGCTACCCCCGCGACCCGACCCCGAATAAGCGGAAGAGGATGTATGTATGTATGTATGTATGTATGTATGTATGTATGTATGTATGTATGTATGTATGTATGTATGTATATATATATATATATATATATATATATATATATAGATATATATAGTATATATATAGTAGATATGTATATATATATATAGATATATATATATATATATATATATATATATATATATATATATATATATATATATATATATATATATATATATATTATATATATATATATATATAAATCCACTTCCCTGACCACGTCACAGTTTACATTACTTTGTTTGTGTCCATCAGAGATAGATTACTGTGCAAAGATAAAAGAGAGAAAAATAAAACCGACTCAACAGGTCTACAAAAACTTTTTCATAATAATCTTATTGTGAAAGGAGGAGGGAAGACACAGGTTGACGGCTCTTTCAAGTACAACACTCTTTATTATCCACTAGTGGCAACTGATCACACGGCCCGCAATAAAACACCAAGACAGACGAAACGAAGCAATATACTCACCTAAATCAGCCTATGTTAAAAATCTAACCACTGTAGGGAAAAAATGTATCTTGTCTGGCTGCTCTAATTTTGCCCTTTTAAAAAATTGTCTCCATCTGCATCAACCATCTGCATTCAGTCTTAAATTGCAATTGGGGGCCGCCCAAAATAAGTCCAATGCAAGTTTATTTATGGAGCACTTTTCAGTAACAAGACGATTCGAAGTGCTGTACATGAACAGAAAAAAACATTACAGAGGAAAATATCACATAGGGAAAGAAAAACCTTTAAGTAACAAAGCAATAAGCTAAGTAAGTCCTTGACTAGACTATTTAGTTTCACTGGAACAAGCTTAATCACTAACAGTCAAAGCTTAATTGTTTCTATTCATGGGTGCTACTGATCCAAAGTAATTTTGTCCAACTTTTCCAAAGCTACACCTGGAACAACAAGTCCAGGGACCGCATATGTCACCCGAGCACCGCTTTAGACACCCCTGCTTTAGGTGGACGTCCATTTCCTGGTTGGTCTGCAGCTGGTCTGTCCTTTTACACAGGCCACCCCACTGGCCTGTAAACTGTAGTGGCATCAGTTTAGCATTTCATCCCATGATGCACAGCCAGCAAGGCAGCCGCTCTTCCTGACCTTGTATCATGCTTTGATTTGTATCTGCCAGTATCTACTTTATCCTAATAATTGTTTTGTTTTTCAATAAATTAATAAATGCACACCTTATTTCTAATATAATTACACAAAAAGTAATTGTTGTTCAACTGAAAATGTACTTTTATTGGGTCCATGCATATTAGATCATTAGTAACATTTAAAAAATCAAACAATGAACCAAACACTGCAAAAAGAGAACTAAAAATAAGTAGAATTTTCTTGAAATGAATGTATTTGCCCTTGATTTGAGCAGGTAAATAAGATTTTCTGCCAATGGAATTAGTATTTTTACCCCTAAAATAAGATAATTAGATACACAGCACTTGAATTAAGATGATGGAAACGAATCGTTCCTATTTTAAGTGCAAAATTCTTATTCCATTGGCAAATAATCTTATTTACATGCTCAAATCAAGGAAAAAAAATCTCATTTCAAGAAGATTTTTCCTATTTTTAGTTCTATTTTTGCAGTGAAAGATGTTAGTAGGCGTTTACGTAAGTCCTGCTGATAGTTTTGTACAGGCAGCTTTACTACAACAGTAGAATAAAATCCTGAAATTATGGCTTTTAGTTTCAGTGCCACCCCAAGAGTTTAAGTGGCCCCATCTGCCCCCCCCCTCCCATGAAACATCTTTGGATTTAAACCACACAAAAACAACAGTTGCCAAATGATCATCCATTATGTTCCTGTCTTTGTTCGAGGTTTCCAATTGTTAGCAGTGAACATTTCACTCGGTGCAGAAAGGCATTCACAAAGAGCGATCTTGTTTATCATATATAAGGGGGGAAAAAGCCCTTTGTCTTTGCTTTAGTGACCCAGCTCAATAAATAGTCTGAAATACTTCTGGTCCCAAAGTACCCACTAAGTACTATTAGTATTTACTGCCTGTGGTTCCTCTGCCCCCTCGTTTGGCCTCTCCCCTCCCTGAAGATAGATTACATCCAAGACAGCCTATGACCGATGGATGGGGGGCACAGGCCGGAGCCTTTAGAGAAATATGCGCTTATGAAATCATAAATATTATCTCTAACACTAATTAGCATTAAGAGCAGCGGTGATTTTATTTATCACGTTTAGCCACAATTAACAGCCAGAGCCTTGAGAAGAGCAGGAGGCGGCTGTGCAGGACATGTTCTCCACGTCAAGGCCGTAAACCCACAACACGGTACTGATTGAGGCAGCTCCGCTGGGAGAATAAGTAATTGTGTCTGAGAAATTTTAATTGCCCTGAAATTCATTCTAAATTACACCGGCTTGTTTTCAGGCAGGGGCAACACGGCCGAGGGGCTGGGATCGTGGCGCGGTGTCGTGGGTCCAGTAATGGGCTGCTAAATACCAGATTACCTTGCTTTTTTTGATTTTTCTTCTAAACCTTGTGGTTCTTCATAAAAGTTTCATCGTTGAGGCGTTGAATTTTATCCTAAAGAGTCAGTGCTGTGTTTAATTTTAAATTAACAGGTTGAAAATAGTGGAATAAAACAAATGATTTTTGGACCTGGAAAACAGGAGGTACAATGGCCGGATGAAGTTTCAGCCGGAGAGGTATTACACATTAAATTCATGAATGGTTTACTGATCTATTATTATTCCTTTTTGAGCTTGCTATAAATAATCTCGGTGAATAATACTAAACCTGCATTTGTTTGATAAAATATAGCAAAGTGTTTTGTTAGAACAGTAATGATTCGTGTTATAATGTATCTCCATTTTATTTGTTGGGCTGAAAGCTCTTCCATAGTTCACAGAAGGAAACATAATTTAAATATGCTTACTTGCAGAAAATTATATTTAAATTAATAATTTTGGTACAAAAATTAAGAAATACTTGGGATGAGATTTCAACAACTTTATTTTGGTTAATTTGTATTGATTGTGAAAACAAATTAGTATAAAAGATAAAATAAGAAGGGAAAATAGTATAAAGCATTTCTAAATTGATATTGCCTTTTCAATCATCGATTCATTCATGTATAATGTTGTTTGAGTCCAGTTGTTTGACCTAAATATTTATAATTCTCTATTTAAATAAGAATATTTAAGATGAATGGAGTCTGTTCAGAAATTGCCTTCAGGCAGTAAAACCTGACTGTTGCTTCTCTGATTTACATTTATTTTTACACAAACAAAAGGCTTTTACCTTAAGACTAAATAAAAAAAAACATCCCAGAGACACTAGAAGCTGAATTTGACTTAAAGATATTTTACTCCCTCACAAATAAAACATAAAGAAAATTGTAAAAATTTTGTTGGACTACAAGGACCAACTAAAATTGTTTTAAAAGATTGTAAAAGCATGGATGGATTAAAAAAATCTGGTGATATTTGAAAACTAGTTACAAAACACAGTTGTATCAAAGAAGTTAAATCCATCAATGTCTGTCCGCCCATCAAGAATCAAGAGTCTTTATGGTCGTATGGTTGTAACCGTGATGAAATTTTGGTGAGACACTGGCTCAGAATTCAATTTTTCAATTTATTTCAGTTTTATTTATATAGCGCCAATTCATGAAAAATGTCATCTCAAGGCTGTTTCCAAAGTCAAATTCAATCAGATTATGCACATGTAATGCTCAGACTCAAATTTAAACACAAAGTACTACATATTAAACACCTCCTTTATAACCCATATGTATATTTAAATGAAAGTGCAACGTGTGCTGAGACAGTCTATGAACGTGCCTGGTGGCTTTTCTGATTTTCAGCAGGGGGCGATTGCATTCACAACTTTGGGAATTAACCTGTTTTGAGTCTGTTAGCTTCTGATTTAATGTTCCTGAATGTTTTACTTGATGGAAGTGGGACGAACACTGCATTGCCCAGATGTGTGGGATCTCTGGCAGTATGCCTGGCCTTTTTCTGGACTTGTGCAGCGTAAATCGTGTCTAGATCTGACAGACGGCGTCTCACGATCGCTGTCCTCACCATCTGTACTACATCCTTCCTCTCCTGCACTGTGAAGCTCCCATACCACAAAGTCAGAACACCACACAGTTTGATTTAGTTTTCTGAGAAAGAAGAGCCGTTCTCCACTCACCAGGTGGGAGGTGAGTGGAGATGTGAATGCCAAAAGGATCACAGTTAACAGAAATAGATAAATTAAAGAAATGATTGTGTGTAGTAAATCCATGTAGGTTTTATAATGTCTTTGATTTAAAGTACTGAAATATATTTACTAAGGAGTACAAACACGGTGATTTTCACCTCACAATGACCTTTCAAAGCTTTCTCAAACCCTGAGTCAAGCTGACCCATCCACACAGAGCGGTTGGCAACCTTTGGTTCAGAGTCTCACCCATGAAGACTCTGACATGTGGCAGCATCACCTCTTTCACCTCCAGTGTTATGTTGGCCTCTATTTGCCTACGTTTCTTCAGCTGTGAATGTAAAACAATGCTGAGCACAAAACCTCTTGTAGATAGACACTGATTTTCCTTTTCAAACCTGCGATTTACAAACCCAACAGAACAGATTGTTGATCAGTGTGCAGAGCTTCTTAAACAGACAGAACTGATCTTTATGACCTGTTTTTAAAATCAACCCCCTGGCAGCCAGTCTACTTCACTAAAAAAAGGAACAAACTGTTGTGATCTTCAGGTTTTTGTGTTTTGATTTTCCTTTGGTGTTTGTGTTTTTAGTATTGCCATATTAGTTCATGCTTTTGTGTTACTAGATTACTTTCTCTTGGATCTCTATTTAGCCTTTTCCCCTTGGCTTGTAGGTTTTAAATCAGCCGCCTCTGTTAATTAGTCTTCCTCCCTCAGCTGCCCTGCCTTTATTCTGCCTCAGCTGCTCCTCATTTCCTCTGATTTGCTCCCTTGTTTAATTTGTCATTTATCCACCTCTGCTTCAGTGCATATGCTCACTGGTTGTCATTCTTCCGTTTTCCTGCTCTGGATGAAGTTGCTCTCTTCATGTCTCTTTAGTGGTGGCCTAGTGGTAGCATTGTCCTTGTGTCTGCAGTGAACCAGGATTCACTGAATTATTCTGAGGATGCTGCTGATGATGGTGATCAACCACTTTGTTTTGTCTTTTGTGTTCTTTTGCATGTACATAGTTAAGTTTCACTAGCCTAGTAGAGAGGATTTATTGATTGAAATATAGTGTTAAATCAGATAAACAGCATTATATAATAATGTTCTCTGGATGCTCATTTTATTTCTGTTAATAAATTCTTGAACTTGAAGAGAAGTTGTGACTCATTTATTCTACATGTGTGAAGAGCTTGCTGTTAAAAGATCGCCAGTGCTCGAATTCATCCATTTCAACTATTGTCCTGATATCAGCTCTAGAGCCGATATTCACCGGACAATACCTAACAGACAGATAGTTATTTATTTAACATTAACAGTTCATAACTGCACAACAGGTGTGAAGGTCCGGAACAAACTCAACATTGATTTAAAACAATGTCCAAGCATGAGACTGTTAAGGAAAAGCCTCAAACTGGTTTTCTTAAAAAGATCTGATCTGGAGGAAGGGCAGCGAACACCAACGGGTCCCTTTAGTTCATGGATGTATACATACTTTTATCTGAATATAGATGTGCCTAGGGACATGTGAATGTGTATATGCATGTTTATAATGTACAGTATATTGATTTATTTGCTCACTTAATGAACTTTGAGTTGTATGGACTGATAAGTAAAGGAAGAATCAGGAAGATTGCTGGTGTTAAGGACAATGGGGGGGGGGGGGGGGGGGGGGGGGTATGAGTAAATAAGTTCCACTTCTCCATACCCCTTTTCAGACATAATCACTGAATTATATATGTCTAATATAATGCTATGATTATTTATGAACTACATTTATATGTGAGGTGCAATGACAGAGGATGAAGATATAAACAAAAGTACTTCAAACCAAAGCAATGCTTGAATAGCGGTGATGTCCCGCTTGTTTTCAATCGGCGCTGTGGGAACATTTAGTAATAATGGGGATCTACAGCAGCTGTAAATCCAAGTAAGGGGTATGATGTATGAAAAGCCAAATTGTCATATAGTTACATGCTTTGCACCGTCTGGTAACACTGTTAAATAATCAATAAAGCAGGTAATAAGAGGCACCGGGTGCTAAATAAATGCAACAAGGGAGTTATCAAGCACCACCTGTGCAGGAAAGCAGATACCCTGAGTAGAGCTACTCTACCCTTACATGCTCAGAGTGTTTGGTTTCAGAACAGGTGGGATCAATTCGGTAACGTTACGCTGCACCCAGCTACAGCTGAGTTAAGCCTGAGTATGAACATGTAGGAAGACTCATCATCAGAATGTAGAGAACGCGGTTCACTATGGCAATGGCAGGAAATAGGAGGCCTCGAAGTGCTTGCTTAGTTTCTCTGTTAGTTTAACCCAATACAGTTAAAGACATTGCTGCGTTTAACCTTAACCAACTATAGCATTTATATCCTGTTATCAACAGATGCAATTAATTATGTGACTTACCAAAAAGTGAATGCGTTTTTCATATGTTGCATGTATTTACATGAAAACGCTTGGATATAAGACTAATTTAGTAAAATGATGTCTGATGATTTCTTTATTGCAATATAAAAAAGGCAGTGGCCAAACAAACAGGGACTTCCCCTACCATCAGTCTCAGAGGCAGAAGAGATGGCCCTGAGTCTGTGAAGGCACTGAAACCGGGCCTTCAGCATCCCTCTGGCCATCCTGACATTCTGCACTGCAAAAAGGGAACAAAGTGTAAGTAAAAAATGTTTGAATGAGTGTATTCGTCCATGATTTGAGCAGATAAACAATCTTATCTGCCAATGGAATGAGATTTTTGCACTTAAAATAGGAACAACTCGTCTCCATCATCTTATTTCAAGTGCAGTATATCTAATTATCTTATTTTAGGGGTAAAAACATTCATTCCATTGGCAGATAAAATTATTTACCTGCTCAAACCAAGGACTAATACACTTGTGTCAAGAAGATTTTAGTTACTTTAGGTTCTCTTTTTGTAGTGTGTGGTTAGGGTGAGTTGTACCCTCCTTGCAAAATAAGAGGATACAGTTTACGTTTTCATCTCTAAAAGGTACAACGGAGTATTAGGGCCACACATGAAAGGAATTTTTTTTGCCATGACGAGATTAAACTCGACATGTCGACTTTAAACTCAACATTTTGAGAATCTCAAATTTAGAACTGCGAACCCGGGTAAGCATCACTAGGTAAAGACGTTATGTTATTGGTAGGCCACCGCTTCCAGTGATGATTGTACAATTGCAGCACGGCAAAGACTATCTTCACACTTAATTAAAACGCAGAGACTGCAGCTGTGGAGCGCAGTTGCTCTTTTCTCCAAACTTTGGAATGTCGAGATTAAAGTCGCCACGATATATCAACTTTATTCTCGAAATGGCAAGTTTAATGTCGACAGGGCGACTTTAAAGTCGACACGTCGAGATTAAAGTCGACATGACATTTCAACTTTATTCTCGAAATGTTGAGTTTAATGTCGACATGGCGACTTTAAAGTCGACATGTCGAGTTTAATCTCGTCATGGCAAAAATAGTTTTTCTCTTCATGTGTGGCCCTAATACTCCGTCGTAAAAAGGAGTAAAATGTTGATTAGAAGAAAAAAAACTCCCTTGGCACTTGGAGTCATGCACAGATCTAGGCTACTTGCAAGTGGGAGTCTGCCTGTTGGAGAGCAGGGCACTTGCATCCTTAAGAGGCAGCAAGGTTCCTGGTTTGACTCCCACAGACAGCCACTCTGGGTCCCTGAGCAAGGCCCTTAGACCCAGGATACTCCTGGGTGCCGCCCAGTGGCAGCTCCCTGCTCCCTGAGGGATGAGTTAAATGCAGAAGATAAATATCATCAGAATTTAAGTTGCAGTGACAAAAATTATAAATATTATTACAGTACACAACTATTATTAGCTGCACTATCAATTACATTTGCATTGATAAAGTGTATTTCGGGAAGTACACTTCCCGAAATACGAAATATGTATGGGAATATGTATGGGAAGTCTTTCCACATTGATGCTGTGGAAAGACTTCCCATACATGTCATATCTCTTTAGTCAAGGAGCAGTGATAGGAATGAGAGCGGTTTTCATCAACCCTGCTTTCTAAAACTGGGCCCTGGTGTTCTAACAGTGCCAAAACATTAATTTTACTCAATGTGTTCACATCTGTAGGTAGATTTATTACTCCATGTGTCTGTTTTTTATCCTTGTTTTCTGTTGTTTGTGCAACAAATGTAACTTTTGGACTTAACCATTTTGTTCGACATATGATGCATAGGAGAACTGTTATGATTAACCTAGATGAACATTTCTTCATGTTTTCAGTTTTGGTAGAGAAGTTGGAGCAGAAAGCCTACCGCCAGTAGAGCCTCCTCACTAACAAGGGCTGGTGGCTTATTTTGTGTTCAACCATTACACCCATGATCATTTTCTTTATTTAGTGAATCTCAGACAGACTCTTAGCTCACCTGCTCCTCACTGTAAACCTTTTACACTCACTGCAGGGCGTTAAAGTGAACTCTCTGCCCACTGGGGAAAAAAAAAACTCAGAACTAAGAACTCAATCAAAACTCAAGGGGCTGAAAGGAGTCTGTCTCTCCAGAAGTTTGTCTTTGCTGCGCTGAATTAATGCCAAAACAAACACTAACATGCACAATCTTTGTCCAATACTCAGGCGGGAATATTTTCTGATGGTTTGTTTCTCTGATATCTCCCCGCCTGTTTAGACCCAGCAGTTGTTGCTGGAGTTTACATCACCCACAAATATAAATATAATTTTGCAATTCAAGCGGGGAAAGAAATCAGAAGTTAGAATGAGTCGCTTGATGAGTTTGTAAATAACGCTAATTTCAAACGAAGCGTTCAGAAAGTGGAAAATGTCAATTGTAAATTTGTGTAAGGCAGAAGAAATGTTTTAATTGAAGGAATTCTACATAAAACACACATAAGATGATTATATAACTTGTAGTTTTCAGGATTCTCAGACTTTTGTCTGGCAACATGCAGAGCAGTGAAATGCTAGCTGCCAACCGTGGAAGGAAGACTTCACTGTGCACTTATACAAAATTAACGCCGGAGTCTGTTGATCTTTGTCGCTTTAGGGGAAAACAGAGGCAGTAAGTGAAGCCAGATGTAGTCTGAAAACACGCAGAGATCATAAACTGTCTTTAACATCAAAAACGTGTCCACACAGATATACGTAGCGGGTTTAACTCGGATGAATTATTCAAAGCTTCCCACTATGTCTGCCTCTGAACTGAGCCCAGACACACAGATGGTCGTGGCTAAATGTTATCACTCCGTCGACCTTTTTTCTGCTTGGTTTTTCTCTGATTGCCGCTGAAATCTCCTAAAACTAATTGGAGTCAAACGAAAACGTTTACTTTAAATAATGATGGTGTTGAAGGGGAATGTCTTTTTTTAAAATTTAATATAAAAATTGTCTGAAAATCTTTTCAGCGTGTAAATCAGTTCCCGCAGGATCTGAAACTTCTTGTAACGCCGTAACAAAAAAAAAAAAACTCGCTGTGGTATGTGATGCAAATAAAAATAGTCTGAACGTCTAAACAGTTTAAAACCGTGTAAGACAAATAATCCAACAATAGAAATACAAACAACTGAAACATGATTGCGTTCATGACATTGTCTTTATAAATACATAAACCAGGCTTTTCTGAATTCTCTGACATTCGCATGCTGCCGTCACATTGGTTTAGATGGTTTGTGATGAATGCCGACCACATCCTTGTCACAGATTTTCGGACTTTGACTGGGTTATTCCCACACATGAATATCTATTGTAGCTCCCATTGTCTGTTTATCATTATTTTTCTGTTGGACGGTGAACGTCTGCCTTAGTTTAAAGTTTTTTTTCCCCCACAAACACAAACAGATTTTCTTCTATTGACTTCCCTGGATGCAGCTCCATCCATCCACCATCAACTTTGTCCCTGCAGGAGAAAATCATCCCCACAGCATCATGCTTTCCCCTCTATGCTTCACAGTGTTTAGCGTTAGTTTTATAGTATTAATCGTGTTTAGCTTAGAAGACAACAAGCTCAGCTTCACTCAGATCTGACCAGATCTCCTTCGTCCACATCGTTGCTGAGTCTCCTGCATCTCGCAACCCCATGAGGGATAAATGAGTCAGAAAAGGGATGGATGGATGGATGGTTGAGCAGCTATTAGTGTTAAAATCTTGGAATATTGTTTTTAAACCCAATCCTGTAACTAACGTCTTTACAGCTTTCTCCCTGACCTGTTTGCTGTGTTCCTTGGTTTTTATGATACTGTTTGTTCATAACTGCTCTCTAGTTACCGACTTCTGAAGAAAATTCATCACAACAGATTTTATGTAGGCGTGTCGGAGCAACAGGGACTAAATACAAATTCACGCCACACTTTTCAGATTTAAATATTTTTTCAAACAAAGATTTTAAAACGTATCCTTTCTAGGGCTGAACGATTTTGGAAAATAATCTAATTGCGATTTTTTATCTTAATATTGTGATTTAATGTGATCCCCCCCCCCCCCAGTTTAATTTATCATGTCTTTTTAAACATATACAAAACAACAAATCAATTTGTTTCCTCGCCGTGTGGATTACTTGCTAAAAGACCCACAGCATCTTAACTCGGCGCAGAAATGATTGCGTTCTGCCTATGATATATTTCAACCAAAATTGCAATTTTGACTTTTCTCTGCATTAACCACAAGCAACAAAAATGGCCTCTAGATAAAGATGTTTGTAAACAAGGACTATTTAAAAACAAGAACTTTTAATGTTTTTATAAATCAGAATATTGTTCAAGAGAACAGCTTTTAATTGATTTGGACATCGATCCTTGTTGAACATAAAAGTCTATGTATTAAACTGATTGACCTGTACTTAATGCTATGTATGATTATACAAACTCTAAAACAAGTAATAAAAGTTAGATTATCTCACTGCTGCAACTGTCTTCAGTTCCATGTGGAGGCAAACCCACTTTAAACATTTTACCGACACCTAATGGACGTGTCTAATTCCCTGATTGTTACATAGCCAAAAATTGCAGACTCTGCGATTTGGAAATTGCGTTTTTTTAAATCGCGATTATATTGAAAATGCGATTAATTGTTCAGCCCTAATCCTTTCCCTGCCATTTTACAATCACTGTACACTATTTTGTGTTCTTGTATTACATACAATCCTAATACAACACTGTGCAGTTGTAATGTGACAAACAGTAAAAAAAAAAAAATTTACAAATCTGTAATTAACCTTTTTGAACGTTTCTCTTTAACAAACTCCTCAGATCTGATCCAGGTAGCTCATCTAAAGCTCTGCTTTGTTGAGCCTGCTTCACGGTAGCAGGACTCCTCCCCTGCGCAGACTATTGGAGTCAATAATATTTTGTGTGCTGACTCAATAAAACTTACAACAGGGACACCTGATAGAAAGTTAGCATTGCCGTTGTATTCCTGCTGCTGTGAAAAGATTACAAAATATTCCTAACAGCGAAACTGAGCGATCAATCAGCAGAGAGATTTCCTCTAAACTCAGTGGGAAAAAATGATAAGAGTCGTATTTAAAGTGCAGCACACGGACCATAAACTCCACCGCAGATCCCGGCGTCAGAGTCGGCCATTTCATATGTAATGGATCAAATTATGAGAGACCTTGCAGTTCGGTGCTGGGGCTCAGTGTGGGATTAGAGGGCAACTATCTCAAGGCTGTGCTTCTCAGATAACCGCACCTAAGGCAACCTTTTCTCGAGCACACAATTACCCGTCCGCTCCATCCCCCAATCCCTTTCACCGCCTCCCTTCTGAATTTCATCAGGGGCTTAATTAGTATACAAATAAAACTTCCCTTATCTCCCTCTCGCCCTAATTGGCCTGTCTTTAGTTATGCCTGGTGAGTGTGTGTGAGAAAGCTGGGGCCCCTGTAATTAGTGTGACCGTGTTCACCTTTCCTCTCAGACACGCGGGTGCTCAGGCAGCCCATGGGGCCGCAGGGCTCTGCGTTGTACGGTGCACTCGTATGAACGTATGTTTGTGAATGCATGATTGTATAAGTGTGCTGCTCTGGATTATTGCTCTGCAATCATTCCTGGAGCATCTTAAAGGTGTTCTCAGGAGGCTACGGGGGCTTTGGGTGCTACCGGTTCCCACTGAACTGAAGGGGCAGCTTCCTTTATTCATTCTCCTTTCTGTCTACCTCCCCTTTAGTCTATGTTGTTTATCGATTATCTCAACCGGCTCCTCAACAACTTAATATTGGGTGACAGTACTCTGTGTTCTCACTGTAATTAGAGTCCGGCCGTTAAGCGGGGGTAAGCCAATGCGGGGAGCAATTAGAACCCTTTGTTATTAAATATGATTCGTCTTCTGCACGCCCCTTCCTCTGTTCTGCTCGGCTGTCCTCTCACATGCTCGCCAGGAGGAACGCGCAATCCAGCCGGCTAACTTGAAATGATCCTGTTTGATTTTGAATTGTACTAAATGCTGTTGTTTATCCCAGTGCTGTTGTTTATCCCCCCCCCCCCCCACCAATCCATCACAGTGCACACCACTATGGAGGAAACAGCACAACGGACATAGAAGTAAAATAAGTTGTACTGAAGTGTCGTTATTCACAGCGTTGTCATTTATATTTATTATTTTTAATCATGAATCTTTTAGGGGTTTAGGTGAAATGAGAGAGAAGTGGACAGTGGGACTGTTGATGTCTTGGTTGGATGTGAAATACTTACATAGCTGATGTTTTTATTGATGGTCTGGAAACTAATGTAGTTGTTTTATTTTGATACGCTGAAATAGGACTGGACAGTGGACGATAATTCAATAACGATATTTATCAATCGACAGATGTATATTGATGACAGACAATCCAAAAAAAATTAAAAAACAAAGCAACTGGACTTGTTTCGTAGTTGAAGACGTTTTCGCTTCACTTTTTGAATTGAGAAAGCTTCCTGGAGAGGAAGCGAAACATCTTCAACTATGGAAAACAAGTCCAGTTGCTTTGTTTTTTACTTTTTTTTTGGAATGACCATGACCTGGATGGCTGAGAATCTTCACCAGCATTGGTGACAGACAAAAAAAGGTGTCAATAAAAAGTTCAATAGAATAACAATTTTCCTTTCTTTTGCATTCTAGCCATGTAGGTTAATATTACAGTCATTACATCCTCCCAACCAATCACAACGTGGACCCAAAATGTTTCGTCACCAAGCTCCGCCCCCTTAATTTTTCAAAAACTTGCAGTTTTGGTAAAAAATTGGTTCAATAAAGCGTTGAGTTTGAATTCAATGTTTGAGTGTTCTGTATGTAAAAATAGGTTGCTAAAGATATGTTTTAATTTGTTGATAATTATTGATAACAATTAATATGATTTATATTTTATTGATATGCTTTTTTTCCTATATTCTGGTTACCATCCATTCAAAGCCTTAACTCACAGCTGCAGTTCCAGTCATAAACTGCGGCTGTTGAAGGAAAATGTGCACCCTTTACTGAAAGATTTTATAAACCCCTGTTTGCTTCACTCTTTTATTTATATCTGTTTTGGTTACATAAAGCGATCACAATCGACCCAGCTGTAAACACAACAAGATGACTTCCAGCTGGGTTTCTTATAATAAGACTGAATGAAGTGATTGTAAAGAAATTTAGTCGATAACAGCTGCAGCAAGAGAAATTAGGGGCACCTTCCTGCTCAGCGTAGCAGCGTATTTGTCTGTGTAACACCAGTTTGTGGGGCATCCCAAACTTAAACTGTCCTTTCCAACAAAACAAACAACTTTTTCCAAACTCCTAAACATTTTTAAAGGTTTTCATTATTAGTTATTAGTAAACCACATTTATGTTTGTAGTAATTCTGATTTGTCTTTGGATTGATTTTCTTTATATTCTTTATTAAATTCACATAACTTGCAGTAGACATGAACAGATTCTAGAAAATTACTTCAAATCATTGGTTACCAAAGTCACAACGAAACATCCAAAAAGGTTTGGTGCTAAAAGACTAAATCAGCCAAATCACAGAAATAACCAACAAAACATTGACCACTGGGTCTCTGTGAAGGAGGAAAAATGATCCCTGTCCTGTGAAGTAAGTAAGGCAGGAGGTCAGCTCTGAGAATCATCCGTGAAAACATGTGGGATCTTAAGAGTGACATGGTGGCAAGAAAAACTGTCCAACCAGACTGGGGTTGTCTGGAGAACCAGGTTGTGCATGTCTTTGTCCCTCTGCTTAGTGAGGATGTACCTGGGCTCAGTTTTTACACTAAGGTAATTGTTGTCTCTGCCATTCATTGCTAATGACCAACTATTTTTGATCCAGAACATCAAGAAGAACATAAACCTCACAAAACTGAATGCAAATCAATGGAATTTAGTTTGTGTTTTCAAATCCTCTTCAGATTGACCTGCACACAGTCAGGTCAATCTGGACAAATTAATACTTTTGAAACGGACAAATTTGACTGGAACGTAAGACTAGGGCTAATTTATTACATGAATTTAGATAAAGATTTTTGGTTAACACTCTTTAGTGTCTGGTATGACTTTAGTCCAAGAGAAATTTTATTTTTGCTAAATATTTGTCCTTTTTGACCACTTCTGACACATAAATTCTTTTGTATTCATTTGTCCATTTATCAGTCATTGGTAAATATTAGTCTTCCAAGATGGCGGTCTGTGTTCCCAGTGTATATCTTTGAAAATAAGGTAGCTTAAAAACTTGTAACTAACTTGCAACATTGTATGTTTAATAGATTAGTTGAACCTTGTTAATTTTTTAGGAAGAATATATTCCTCCTAAATCAGTGACTTCCTCACCAACAGACCCAGGTGGTGAGGATGGGGAACATCTGCTCCATTGATCCTCAGGAACACCACAGGGCTGTGTCCTCAGCCCAGCTCTCTTCACCTTTTCACCCAGGACTGTTCTGCTGTCCACCCCACAGACACAGTGGAGACGTTTGTGGACGACACCACTGTGGTGGGTCACATCTCCACCAATGATGAGTTCCACTACAGGGAGGAGGTCAGCAATCTGACACAATGAAGCTCCAGGAACAACCTGATCCTGAACACCAGAAAGACCAAAGAGGTAATGATAGACTACAGGAGGTCCAGGAGGACTGAACACCTCCTCTCTACAGGGGGAGGTGGTGGAGCGTGTGGACAGCATCATGTTCCTGGTCATTCACATCTCCTCTGACCTCCTGGACCATAAACACCTCTCACCTGGTGAAGAAGGCTCAACAACGGCTCTTCTTCCCCAGGAAACTAAGCGGCTAAAGAACTTTTACAGAGCTTCCATAGAGAGTGTTTTATGTATCAGTATAATTATGGTATGGAAGCTGCACAGTCCAGGAGAGGAAGGATGTAGCACCCCCCCCCCCACACACCCAGGCAATGCACTGTTTATCCATCTCTCCCATCAGGCAAACGCTTCAGAAGCCTCAAAGCCAAAACAAATTAACTTAGAAACAGGTTCTTTCTAAGAGCTGTGAGGGCAATCGCCCCCTGCTGAGAGTTGTGGTCCATCATGTTACGATCACTCTACTGTTATTGCCTATTAGCAGACTCTTATTCTCAGGAATATCAAATTGAACATTTCTGCAAATGAAGCCTCAAGATCACTGCACAAAAAACTAATTTTCTGAGCTTCATAGAAGGAGGGACTGATCCATATAACATTGTTCATATCGTTCCCAAAAGGAATGATATCAGAACTCTTGGACTATGCATGCTTTAATGTAAAAAATAAAACTCCTGTAAATACTAAATCTGTTCTGTCAGCATGTCATGTATGCGTGTACATCCTTGGTCACGCAATCCTGGACAGGTGGGAAACAATACACAGATGGATGGAGGTATGTCTAGCGGCGCCGTCTGTGTGCTGGTGTATGATCAAAGAGTCTCAGTAGTCTGAGGTGCCCTCTGATTCAGGCATAGATAAAACAGTGTCATATTTTCATGCCTTCTACATGTTCTAATTGCTACAGTAGTGCTTATAAATCACAATGTGGAAGCAACCGTGAACTGTAAGGAACCGTTTACTGGCAGGGCCTGAAAATGGCTTCGACTGTCACATCCTTCTCCACACCTCTCCGCTCCCATGGGTAAATAATGTTATATTCCTTTTTTTAAGACTCTGAATCATCCGTGTAGTAAGGATGCCACCTGCACAAATGCAATAAAACAGAAAACAGCATTTATTAAATAACACTTTGGTTCGTATACCAAAAATAAATCCTAAATGAGGGTTTTAACAGTGATGGTGAGAAATTGTCTTGAGGCCACAACATAGTAATGATCATTTTTATTTGTCATTGCAACTTAGAGTCCAATTAAAGTCCTCCCCTGCATTAAAACCATTCTTGGGGAGCAGTAGGTTGACACTGAGGTCATTGTGGAGTCCTAAGAAATGTATTGCAATGTAGTTTCTGACTTGGTTAAGAGAAGATAAAAAAAAAACAACGTTTGTCATTATTTACTGCAGTAAACAGTTGAAGGATGGATTTTGATTAAAAGATTTCAGACTTCCACTCTGGCAGCCCCCTTAACCCTTTGTGCTCCCTTTCCTCTCAATCTTTGTCTCTTCTAGAGTCTCCCGGAGCTCGAAACGGAGCTTATGGGTAAGAGGGAGGAAGATCAATCCCGGTGTCAGCAGCTCAGCGCACATCTTTCCCAGTAACGGCAGGACAAGTGTCAACCGGAGGAGAGAGAGCCGCCATGCAGAGATGGAGAAAGAAAGTGAGACTGAGTGAACGCTCGGCTGGGAGGGAGCGGGGTGAGAGAGGGAGGGAACGCATAGCATGGCAGCCAAGCAGGCGAGTGAGCGGCCCTGCCCAAGGGAGTGCACCTCGAGTAGACAAAAGATCAATTCTCTCCATTTCACTCTCAGCTCCTGATAACAAGCAAAAGTTCAGCAAGCCCAGAAGCTGTCTTGTCTTTGAAATGTGCATACGGGTTTGCTACACACATGCAGCTGCACTCTTAAACTCTCATACGCAAGTGCCGAAGACAAACAAAGTCCTCAACGCAGCTGCATCTGAAGGGAGAAGGGCTGTGGTTTGATACTGGGTGTAAATAAGGGTTTATGCTAGATTTCTAGGCATGGGTGGAAGGGGAGGGGGGGGGGGGTTCTGCATTTAATTCACTGTTGCAATCAAAATTAAATCAAAATTAGCATTTTTGAAAAATGCACAAGCTTGGAGCTGTTTGCAATGAATCAAGCTAATACAATTTAAATACCTCTAAATAACTAATATCACAAATGCTTTCTTCAAATTCAACACAGAACGGCACTTTTAATGGATAGTCCCCAAAATTATGATGGGCTTCAACATATGTTGCTATAATTGTCACTCTTATATCTAATGGGACTCGTCAAACCGAGCCTAGATGGATTTTCAGGTATATTTGGCATCACTGTTCTGATGAGATGTCCACTTTAGCTTCCTCGCAGACAGCGTGACATTTTATCTGAATTTCCTGACTCTTGATTGAGCTCTCTCCCCTCCACAAGCTGCAGGATGCCACTGCAAGCGGAAGCAAAGCAGCCCCTTCTTATCAAACATTTAAGAAGGCAGTTCCTTTTTCCATTTCCCTTTTCACCTCACATTTTCAAATCCTTTTTGCGATTGCATTTTATTTTTACTTTACCCTCTCCATTTAGCATTTCCTTGACCCTCCTGGTCCCCGAGCCCACTGAAAACCGAGTTAAACCAATCGCAGCTGCTCCTCGGATGCAACCAGCGCTCTCATTGGTTGGATAACAACACGACGGCTACCGTAGGGGGCACTGTGCACGGCCCAGAATGGTTCCTGGTGCACCAGATGGGTCACACAAAAGCTAAATGAAGAGGGTAAAGTAAAAAAAATGCAATTGGCAAAAATGGATTTGTAAATGCAAAGTGAAAAATAAAATAAAAATGGAATTACCTTCTTAAATGATTGATAAGGAAAGTTATTTATAAGCAGATTCACAAATTGTGGTTCTTAAATCTCCATTTAGTAATAGGATTTGAAAATACATTTTTAAGTTGCAATATTTAATAATGCATCAATAAATACACTTTACAATTCCTCTTTAACAATTCAATTTAAAACGTGCAAATACAAAAAAAAAGAATTCAAGTTTTTTAGCAACTCTCCCGCTCCCCCATTCTCGTTCCTGCTACAAAACAGTGCATTCTGGGTCACAGCTGGTTCAAAATGACAGAACAAACAAAAGAAATAAAGAGGAGCTTATTGTGTTTGCTCTGAATCATAACATAATTTGTGACAGCTAGCTGTGCCATGTGCCGTGTGGTTTGGATCGTGATTGCGGATAACATTTTCTTGGCAAATGACAAGCAGAACCATGGAGTTTGTTTTCTCCCCCTGCACACATAGTTGCTACTCATAACATCCTCATTTGGGAGAGTTTATGGAATATATTGTTTCCTTCCTGTTTGTGCCGGCGCTGCAGTCGCCGTGTTTGTTTTCGCTCAAATTTGAAAGAGTTCCCCCCCCCGAAACCACATGTTTTCGGGTGACTCCCAACATGTTTCCCATCAAAAGCAA